>NW_021821468.1:0-67924 GCF_901001135.1 Rhinatrema bivittatum
ACCTTCTCTTCCCTTTTCTCTCCCCTCTACCCCTTGCATCATCACCTTCTTTTTCCTTTTCTCTCCCCTCATCCCCTGGTATTATCACCTTCCCCTCCCTTCTCTCTCCTTTCACCCCACTGGACTCATCACCATCACCTTCCCCTCCATGCTCTCTCCCTCCACCCTCCTGGCATCAACACCATCCCCTTCCTACCTCTCCCTCCACCCCCTGACATAATTTCTATCACCTTCCATTTCCTACCCTCTCACTCCACCCCCTCCAATTACATTCCCTTTCTTACCCTCTTCCCTTCTTGGCATCAATACTTTCTCTTTCCTTCCCTTCCCTCTCCCCAACACCCCCAGCTTCTTGCAGCTGCCTCTTCCAGCAGTACTTACCTGGTGCTTGCTTTCTCCTCTGCCTGTTGCCCCTCTGTACTGGGAACTGCAAGGGAACAGCAGGACTTGTGGGCCTAAAGGGCCCAGTGCAGTTTCAATTACAGAGAGAGCCAGCAGGGGAGAAAGTGGAAGCAGCAGTTAAGCACTGCTCTGACTCCCCTGCTGGTGGGAGGAATATACTGCAGGCCAGCTTTGTAGTAGAAAGAGAAACTGAAGTTCGCCGCAGCATGCTGGTTGGAAACATTGGCTTAGACTATATAAGGCCAGTCATTACTGTTTTCACTAATATCTAGAGCTGGGTTTAAAAATTGTAATTCATTATCTTAATCCCACCCACAGTATGAATATTTAGTGGCTAGTTGGATTCACTGATTTGTGATTGTAGGCTGGCTTATTGAGATCCCATAATATGAGATGAAAAGTAAATAAGCCAGATATCACTAAAGGGTTTTTCCCATTTTGTATCTATAGGGAAAATACTTTGTCTATCTGGCTCAATCCATCAAAGATGACAGCTCTAGGGGCTGCTGAAGCCTTTCCAGGTTATGGAAGTAGAAAACTAGTACAGAAATATTGTAAGGAATTGACTATACCCTTTATCCCTTTTGGGGGTTTATTTCACTTTTTTCTTCCCTTTATTTCTCTATACAGGTGTGAATGGTATATAAGGATAGTAGTTTTCTCCTGTGCCAGTCTCTCTTTTTATGATGTTCTGTACTGGGCTGGTCATGCAATAACCTTTCCTTTCTATTTCTAGAGAAATGTCCGTCCGTTCCCCCTCCCCCCCTCAGACACACACACACACACACAAAGAATGGGCTTCCCTCTTGCCCCAGAATCAGTTGTATTTATTTATATTGCTGGGAAGGGTAGTCTTTAGTTGTTGTACTCATAGAATGCGGCTACAAACCTCAATTTTTATTTGTAGAAGTTAGATGTTTGAAAAGTTACTTATACTTAATTGCCCAAGATTTTCTCTCCTTTGCCTTCTTCCAGCAGGAAGGATGCAGACAGACAGTGAATGAGGTAGAGTGACTAGGGTTGCTAAATGGCTGTTAGTTGGCTAACCTGGTTGGTTTTAAGTAAAGAAGGCTGGAGGCCAGCAGCCAGTGGCTAATAAGACCTTGAAAACAACAAGATAACCTGTCAACTGCCTGCCTCTCCCTTCACAACTCTTTTTCTAGTTTCTCTCCAACACAGCAGCAGCATTCACTTAAGAAGCATGGGATGTATGAGCCAGGGTAATCTCTTCATAACACCACCAGATCACAATCCCAATACTCCATGAGTGAGTGCAGGTGGCAGATTCAGGACCATCCCGCATAACTGCTTCACAATATACTTGAGGTGAATGGGAGAGATGTTTTGTGGGGGGTTTTGGATGAGGATCATGAGGGAGGAAGGCAGGGTTTGACTGACTTGGCAGCCTTAAGCTTGACCATTCATCAAGAAGAGTTCCAGACAATTAGCAGCCCAGTGCTCACTCTCAGCAAAACAACTTTTATTTACTCCTGCATATGTAGTGAAAAAGAGATCTGTCCTTTACACTAAGGAACTTGGTGCACACTGAGAAAGCCTCATCTAGACCTGCAGAGAATGCTCAAACACATAGGCCGATACAGAACCGTGCGCTCAGGTCGAGCACACCGTTAGCCCCCGCTTGGACGCACATTTTCCACGTGGAAAACGCGCGGCCAACCCCACCGAAACTAATTGCATGCATCACATGCAAATGCATGTTGATGAGCCTATTAGTTAGTCACACTCAATACAGATAGTAAAATATGCGGCCAAGCTGCACATTTTACTTTCAGAAATTAACTCCTGCCAAAGGCAGCTGTCCAACCCCCTGGCAGCCGCCGCTTCTGCCAATAAGGAGGCGCTAGGGACGCACTAGTGCCCCTAGCGCCTCCTTATTAGCGCGGGCCCTCATTTGAATACTGAATCACGTGCCCAGGAAAGGTGCCTGGGCGCACATTGGGAGAGCGGGCGCTCGCCTCAGAGCTCCGGCTCTCCCGCACACTTTACTATATCGGCCTGACAGTAAGAAGCTACTAAGGAGAGCAGAATGGCAACAAAGACTGTGTACACTAAGACCATTTAGCATGCACTACAAATTGTGTGCCATGCACTAACATCTGGGTTGGCAACTATAGTCCTCAAGAGCCACAAACAGGTTGGGTTTTCAGGATATTCACCATAAATATGCTTGAGAGAGAGATGCATGCACTACCTCCCTTGTATGCAAATAGATCTCATGCATATTCATGGTGGATATCCTGAAAACAGACCTGTTCACAGCACTCAAGAACCAAAGTTGCCTATCTCTCTACTAATAGCTCAGTATGCATACTAAATCAGTCAGCAAAGACATTAGCATGTATGCACTAAAATTAACAAATACAGTATGGCATGTAAATAAAATATATGAAAATGAGGTAGCATCAAGTATATGCTAAACAATATGGTGTGCTCTTCTACACGATTTAATAAGTGAATGCATACTAACCCCTAATTTTTAACACCTGTCCCTGGCCAAGAGTTAGCTTTGTAGCTTACATACTATTGAAAAGGCTCAGCTAACAGGAAGCATTGGGAATTACAGAAGGAACTGCTGCAACAGGAGCAGTTATGGGAAATGTAGCACATAGGAAAGAGCAACTGAGACAAGAGGAGCAGCAGCAACAGAGGACAGACACCAGCATAAACGAACACTTCAAAAATACTTCTGCATTTAAACACACAGGATTTTCCAATCCAAAGGTTTACAGAAGTCAATGCTTGTTCTTGCATTATTGTGCAAGACACAATGCTGTCATGCATGGAAATAAAGTTCTGTAATTTCTCATAAGCCATGTAGGCTTCCATTAAACAATTAGGAATTATTTTGTAAAGGAAGAGCCTGAAGTAGACATGTATTTATTTAAAAATGTGTATCTTGCTCAATCATAAATTCTCAGCAGCTAACAGAAAACCTACAAAGTTCTTAGTTTTCAGTTTAAACCAATTTTTTACTCATAAATACCCAAATATTTCCAAAGGTGGCAATCAGTTTAACTGGATTTTCACCCTAATTTTAGGATAATTAAAGAAGCAGCTCCAGCAATGCAGGTGCAGTATTTCAAGGCCTCCAGCCATTGTGTGCCAAAGCACATGCAGTTTCAAGTCTACCCCCAACCAGTGAAAGTGCTCAACCTCCAGCGCTGCTGATGTGGCCTTTCATATATCACCTCCTTATCCACCAAGGAGCCAACGTGCCTGCTGTCTGGTGCCACCAATGCAGCATTTGAAGCAGGCCCTGCCCACCAAAGGCACTTTCTAGCAAGCTCCCTAGCACCGCACAAAAGCAGAAATGCAGTGCTGCAGTATGCAGGACCCTCAGAAAAGAAGCCACTACTGGTAAAGATGAACAGTGCTGGAGAGGAGGAAGAGGGAGATTCTTGGTGGGGGAGGGGAGGACATGCTAGGCAGGGAATAGGGTAAAGATGGGGAAGCTGCTGAGTGGGTGGGTGGGAGAATCTACTTATTTTATTGTCCTGGCTTCTGTCTACCAAAATAAACTCTGATATCTGGAGAAATAGTCTTTTTTTTTCACAAATTTTTTCTTGTTTATGGTTTTGTCGTAAAACTCCCAGGAAAAATATGAAAAAATAGAAACCGAAAATGAAGTTGACTAAATATAAAATAGACATCAAAATCCATCCCAAGTCAGTAGTGTAGATGTTGCAAGCCAGTGTGAAAGCTGTACATTGATACCTTCTGATGTCACACTTCTGAGGCCTTAGTAGATGGTGATTTTAGATCTTAGATGTTCGACCTCTCCAATTGGGGCTAATGGAAAAAGGTGCACTCAGCACAGGACACAGTTTAACCCTCAGCTGTGTGCACATTTTTTTTTATACGCAAACTCTATTGCCAATGCAGCAAGGAGTTTTCTACACAAAAAACATGCAAACAACATTGTGCATTTAAGTTAGCACCCTTGCATGGAAATTCCATGCTAATGATGACATTAGGTATTACTTCCCAATGGAGAGAGGTGCTCTGGCTTAGCTCCTGTTTTCTTAGAATTGGAAACTTAAAATTTAGTTCCTAGTCTAAGGTGGAGTAACTTTTCCAGCATTAATGTCATTCTACAAAAGGAAGCTGGAGTTCTGGAGGGCGGAAGCTATAGTTAGAATTTTATGCATAGAAAGCATGTTTTATTCACCAAAAGCATGTTTTCCATACATAAAATATGATTTATGTGCCCAAAAAATGCTTTCTAGGCATAAATATTTCATTCATAGAAAATGTGATTTGGGTGCATAAACTATGGGGTAGATTTTTTTAAAAAGCGCGTTCGCGTATTTTTGTTTGCGCACCAGGCGCAAACAAAAGTACGCTGGATTTTATAAGATACGCGCGTAGCCACGCGTATCTTCTAAAATCCTGGATCGGCGTGCGCAAGGCTGCCGATTTTGGGCAGCCGGCGCGCGCCGAGCCGCGCAGCCTGTCTCCGTTCCCTCCGAGGCCACTCCAAAATCGGAGCGGCCTTGGAGGGAACTCTCTTTCGCCCTCCCCTCACCTTCCCCTCCCTTCCTCTACCTAACCCACCCCCCCTTACCTTTGTCCGTAGATTTACGCCTGCGAGAAGCAGACATAAATCTACGTGCGCCGTGCTCCGACCCCAGGGCTGGTCCGAAGGCCTGGACCACGCCCCCGGGCCAGCGCCACACCCCAGTCCCGCCCCCGAAACGCCGCACCCTGCCCCCGAAACGCCGCGTCATCGGGTCCCGCCCCCGACACGCCCCTTCCGAAAACCCCAGGACCCACACACGTCCCGGGGTTCTGCGCGCGCTGGCGGCCTATGGAAAATAGGCCGCCGGCGCGCAAGGCCCTGCTCGTGTAAATCCGTGCGGATTTACGCGAGCAGGGCTTTGAAAATCCACCCGGATGTTTTCTGCGCATAAACTTGTTTTTCTATGTACTAAGCCTTTTCTGTGTGCAATTTTCTGGTTGTGTGCATTTTTAAACTCCCGCTGCAGTAGCATAACAGTAATTTACTGCATCAGGAGTTTTAAAAAAATTACCTTGAGTGTTAAACTGTGTGTTGTTGATATTCAGTGCACAGTTTTAACACTCATGTTTTTGCATCGGCCCCCCCATTCGTAAAAGTAATCTAAAAACTGAATACCTCCCAGACACCAATTGTTCATTTTGCACTTTTTGCATTTAAAAATTGTTTTGCAAAACCATGATGTATTTGGGACTTTGGACCAATAATTAAACAATATGGGTTGGATAAATTGGCTCAAAACCGAATTATTTGAGGTTAGTACTATATGAAACATTCATATAATTTCTGGTATATGTGATTTGTTAAAGCCCCTAATCTTTCATCAATTGCTATTTTCTTTTACATGATGCCACACAATACCTTTTCCTTGAGCAAATTTTTTTTATATCTTTAATCTGTTTTTCTCCAAGGCTCCAGGGACAGGCAACAGTGATAATGTGCAGCTCAGCACCATATATCACAGCTTCTATTAGTTATATTTTAAATTATATGTACTTGCTAAAAAGTAAAAAATGCAATTTGCATTTTGATGTTGTATTTGATTTTTAATGTAATGTCCTTGCTGTTCTCTGCTCACTACTCTTCATTGCCCCAGTTTTACCCAACATCATGTTCTTGTCTACTGAAAAGCTTTCTTACACTTTCAGTCTCTGTTTTGCTGATCTGCTAGCAGATTGAGTTTTGTAGCTTCAGACCACCTCTTTTCTTTCAGACAAAAGTCAATATGCTTGATGACTAGATTTGGCACTGCAGACAGGGAGCCTTAATTTCCTGCTGACAGAAACTTTAACATATAAAAGCACCTAGTTGCTCCATGATTCACTTCTCTAATGCTATCACCCACCATGCTACTTTCCTGACCACAATATATTCAGAACTCTACTAGTTTTTAACTGCTATTAAAAGTATTAAAACTATTTAAATGGCTCAGCTTAGGCATGCCTCAGAATTAAAAAGCAGGAGGCCCAAGCTCTAAAAAAGAACTTCATGGAAGAAGCGCTGAAATTAACTACCGTATTTAGGTACAAATTGTGTTAGGTCTTCCCCCGATCTAATACAAAAAAGCATTAGTTAGCCTAACAGTACCATCTAAAGAAAAATCTGAATATTTTATTAGAAAAAACTGAGACTCCCACTTTTACTTCTTTGCCTTTAACAAAATTGCTATAAGTATAGAATTATGCTACTGGAAATAGAAACTTGCAAAGCAATTAAATGCCTGGGCAAGTATTATAAGCCTCAGGATAGGAGTAGGTAACATCAGTCCTGGAGTGCTACAACCAGGTCTGGTTTTCAGGATATCCACAATCAATATCCTTGAACTATTATGCATGCAGTGCCTCCGTTGTTTGCAAGTATCTCTCATGAATATTCATTGTGGACATCCTGAAAACAAGATCTGGTTGTGGCACTCCAGGACCAGAGCTGCCTACCCGTCTTACAGGCTGATACAGTACAGTGCGCACTATTAACCCGCGTCAAAAACACGTGGCAACCCCCCCCCACCCCCCACCCCGAAACTAATAGCGCCCGCAATATGCAAATGCATGTTGATGGCCCTATTCCCACGCAATTCAGTAAGTAAAATGTGTAGCCAAGCTGCACATTTTACTTTCAGAAATTAGCGCCTACCCAAAGGTAGGAGTTAGTTTCTGCCAGCACCAGGAAAGTGTACCCTCCGACTTAATATCATGGCAATATTAAGTCGGATGTCCCAATAGTAAAAAATAATTAAAAAGAAAAAAAAATTTTTAAGTCAGCCGGGCTGACAGCAGGTTCTCAAACCTGCTGTCAGCAGGTTTGAGAACCGACACAGGCAAAATTGAGTGTCAGCTGTCAAACTCACTGACAGCCGCCGCTCCTGTCAAAAAAAAGGCACTAGGGACGTGCTAGTGTCCCTAGCGCCTCTTTTTACCACGGGCCCTCATTTGAATACTGAATCGCGTGCACAGGAGAGTGGCCTGGACACTCGCCCGCTCTCCCGCAACTTTTACTGTATCGGCCTGTTAGTGTTCCATTTGCCACCTCTTATGACAAGTATACAATACTAGGACAGTTTTAGATGAATGATGGAAGATATTTTTAGCATAATTTGCAACAAACTATTCTTCATTCATAGCTCTTGAATCTATAGTATCTAAGGATAGCAAAACGATTGAGCCATGAGGGAAATAAATGTTAAGATACATTTATTTATTTATTTATTTAACAGTTTTTTATACCGACCTTCATAGTAAATTACCATATCGGATCGGTTTACAGATTAACAAAAGGGAAAAACAACAAGAGTAACAAATCCACGTAAACGAAAGATAACAATAAGTAGGAATAAGTCAAAAATTACAATCAACAAGGGGAGAGAACTTGGAAGCTTGCAACAAGCTGGAAGGAAGATAGGCCGGTAAAAGAAATTTTACCATAGAAAGTACAAGTTAAAAACTTAGACGGTGTTTTAACCTTAATGACTCAGAGTCCATTTATTCCTTCATTGAAAAATGGAGTGCCAGACCGAGTAGCAATGAAGGCCAACTATTGATTGTCTGGTTCAGGGAAGGCTTGTTGAAAGAGCCAGGTCTTAAGTCCTTTTCTGAAAGTTAAAAGGCATGGCTCCAGTCTGAGGTTTGATGGGATACTGTTCCAGATCGATGGGCCTGCTATTGAAAAGGCTCTGTCTTTGGTCATAGCGAGGCGTGAGGCTTTAGTGGGGGGAACATTCAGAGTGCCTTTGTACATGTCTCTAGTTGGTCTGATAGAAGAATAGAGTTTAAGAGGTATTTCCAGGTCAAGTTGAAGTTGATGATGGATAGTTTTATGGATTAAGGTGATTGATTTGTAAAGAATTCTGTAATTTACTGGTAGCCAATGTAGATTCCTGAGAATGGGTGATATGTGATCGTGGCGGCTGGTACTGGTTAACAATCTTGCTGCCGCATTTTGAATCATCTGCAGCGGTTTAGTAGAGGATTTGGGAAGTCCTAGTAGCAGGGCGCTGCAGTAGTCTATTTTGGAGAACAGTAACGCTTGGAGGACTGTCCTGAAGTCGTGGAAGAATAAGAGAGGTTTAAGTCGTTTTAGGACCTGTAATCTGTAAAAGCAATCTTTCGTTGTTGTGTTGACCATTTTCCTGAGGTTTAGTCGGTTGTCTAGAATCACCCCAAGATCTCTCACCTGTTTACATGTGATGTGAGCGTTGAGTGATGTTGGTTGATGGATATTATCATTTGAGGAGATGAGGAGAAGCTCTGTCTTAGAAGCGTTAAGGACCAAGTTTAAGCTATTGAGTAGATTGGTGATGGAAAGTAGGCAGTTATTCCAATGGGTGAGCGCTTTTGCTATTGAATCTGTTATGGGGATTAGAATCTGTACGTTGTCTGCGTACAGATAATGAATTAGATTGAGATCTGTTAACATTTGGCAGAGGGGGAGGAGGTATATGTTGAAGAGGGTTGGGGATAAAGAAGATCCTTGTGGTACGCCAAGATTAGATTTTGTTAGGGGAGACTCTTTATTATTGATTTTGACTTTGTAAGTCCTATTACTGAGTTCACATTTACAATGTGAACTTGTAAACAATCTTTCTATGACTGTGTTTCTATTAGGGGTGTGCATCCGTTTTCGACATATTGGCGATCCGCAACATATTTTGTCCTATCCGTTAAATACGTGGGGAGGCAAAACGCATCGCAACTCCCCACGTATTTAACGTATTTTCTGTTTAATTCGGTGTGCCCAGCGGCGCGTGCTTTTCTTCGCCCCCATTAGCTACTAGCTACCTAAGATTTGCACAAAATGGCAGCTCCCCTGCGGTAACCATGCCAATCTGCCTGACCCTTTCCTGTGAGTCACAGTGACTCACAGGAAAGGGTCGGACAGGTCGGCATGGATACCGGAATGCAGCTTATCCACGCTGACATTTTCTGACATGCACTGAATGCAGCCAATCGCGCTGTCATTCAGTGCACTCTGTCGATTTTACTGATGAGCCAGCACTATATAAAAATCAGCACGAGCAGCCACGCACTTATTTCCAGCGATGTTGTGAGGAGGTGGGCTGGGTGGAAGAGGGAGGAGGCTGAACTAAGAGAGATAGGCTAGTAAAGGAAAGAAAATTATTCTGTGTTTTGCTGCAGTGCCAGGGTCAGCTACAGCTAGTCCTGTTAACATGGTAACATGCCTACCTGGTGCGAAGGTGGCGGACCTCACGCATCACCTAGATAGGATTTTAGACAGTGCTGGGGAGGAGCCGGCTGTAGTGGTACACGTGGGCACCAACGACATAGGAAAATGTGGGAGGGAGGTTCTGGAAGCCAAATTTAGGCTCTTAGGTAGAAAGATTAAATCCAGAACCTCCAGGGTAGCATTCTCTGAAATGCTCCCTGTTCCACGAGCAGGTCACCAGAGGCAGGCAGAGCTCCGGAGTCTCAATGCGTGGATGAGACGATGGTGCAAGGAAGAGGGATTCAGTTTTGTTAGGAACTGGGGAAACTTTTGGGGAAGGGGGAGTCTCTTCCGAAGGGATGGGCTCCACCTTAACCAGGGTGGAACCAGACTGCTGGCGCTAACCTTTAAAAAGGAGATAGAGCAGCTTTTAAACTAGAACAAAGGGGAAAGCCGACAGTCGCTCAGCAGCGCATGGTTCGGAGAGATGTATCTTTAAAGGATACTAATGATGCATTAGAATTAGGGCATCCCGACAGTGAGGTTCCAATAATTAGAAAAGTAGTCCAAATGCCTGTAACTAAAAACTCACCTGAGCTAAAAAATTCTAACTTATCCCTATCACTTAAAAAGCAGAATAAAAATACAAACAAAAAACAAACTTTGAAATGTTTGTATGCTAATGCCAGAAGTCTAAGAAGTAAGATGGGAGAATTAGAATGTATAGCAGTAAATGATGACATAGACTTAATTGGCATCTCAGAGACATGGTGGAAAGAGGATAACCAATGGGACAGTGCTATATCGGGGTACAAATTATATCGCAATGACAGAGAGGAGCAGTTGGGAGGAGGTGTGGCGCTTTATGTCCGGGATGGCATAGAGTCCAACAGGATAAACATCCTGCATGAGACTAAATACAAAATTGAATCTTTATGGGTAGAAATCCCTTGTGTATCAGGGAAGACTACAGTGATAGGGGTATACTACCATCCACCTGGTCAAGATGGTGAGATGGACAGTGAAATGCTAAGAGAAATTAGGGAAGCTAACCAAATTGGTAGTGCAGTAATAATGGGAGACTTCAATTACCCCAATATAGACTGGGTAAATGTATCATCGGGTCACGCTAGAGAGATAACGTTCTTGGATGGAATAAACGATTTATGGAGCAATTGGTTCAGGAACCGACGAGAGAGGGAGCAATTTTAGATCTAATTCTCAGTGGAGCACAGGACTTGGTGAGAGAGGTAACGGTGGTGGGGCCGCTTGGCAATAGTGATCATAATATGATCAAATTTGATTTAATGACTGGAAAAGGAACAGTGTGCAAATCCAAGGCTCTCGTGCTAAACTTTCAAAAGGGAAACTTTGATAAAATGAGAAAAATTGTTAGAAAAAAACTGAAAGGAGCAGCTACAAAAGTAAAAAATGTCCAAGAGGCGTGGTCATTGTTAAAAAATACCATTCTAGAAGCACAGTCCAGATGTATTCCACACATTAAGAAAGGTGGAAAGAAGGCAAAACGATTACCGGCATGGTTAAAAGGGGAGGTGAAAGAAGCTATTTTAGCCAAAAGATCTTCATTCAAAAATTGGAAGAAGGATCCAACAGAAGAAAATAGGATAAAGCATAAACATTGGCAAGTTAAATGTAAGACATTGATAAGACAGGCTAAGAGAGAATTTGAAAAGAAGTTGGCTGTAGAGGCAAAAACTCACAGTAAAAACTTTTTTAAATATATCCAAAGCAGAAAGCCTGTGAGGGAGTCAGTTGGACCGTTAGATGATCGAGGGGTTAAAGGGGCACTTAGAGAAGATAAGGCCATCGCGGAAAGATTAAATGATTTCTTTGCTTCGGTGTTTACTGAAGAGGATGTTGGGGAGGTACCCGTAATGGAGAAGGTTTTCATGGGTAATGATTCAGATGGACTGAATCAAATCACGGTGAACCTAGAAGATGTGGTAGGCCTGATTGACAAACTGAAGAGTAGTAAATCACCTGGACCGGATGGTATACACCCCAGAGTTCTGAAGGAACTAAAAAATGAAATTTCAGACCTATTAGTAAAAATTTGTAACTTATCATTAAAATCATCTATTGTACCTGAAGACTGGAGGATAGCAAATGTAACCCCAATATTTAAAAAGGGCTCCAGGGGCGATCCGGGAAACTACAGACCGGTTAGCCTGACTTCAGTGCCAGGAAAAATAGTGGAAAGTGTTCTAAACATCAAAATCACAGAACATATAGAAAGACATGGTTTAATGGAACAAAGTCAGCATGGCTTTAACCAGGGCAAGTCTTGCCTCACAAATCTGCTTCACTTTTTTGAAGGAGTTAATAAACATGTGGATAAAGGTGAACCGGTAGATGTAGTATACTTGGATTTTCAGAAGGCGTTTGACAAAGTTCCTCATGAGAGGCTTCTAGGAAAAGTAAAAAGTCATGGGATAGGTGGCGATGTCCTTTCGTGGATTGCAAACTGGCTAAAAGACAGGAAACAGAGAGTAGGATTAAATGGGCAATTTTCTCAGTGGAAGGGAGTGGACAGTGGAGTGCCTCAGGGATCTGTATTGGGACCCTTACTGTTCAATATATTTATAAATGATCTGGAAAGAAATACGACGAGTGAGATAATCAAATTTGCAGATGACACAAAATTGTTCAGAGTAGTTAAATCACAAGCAGATTGTGATAAATTGCAGGAAGACCTTGTGAGACTGGAAAATTGGGCATCCAAATGGCAGATGAAATTTAACGTGGATAAGTGCAAGGTGATGCATATAGGGAAAAATAACCCATGCTATAATTACACAATGTTGGGTTCCATATTAGGTGCTACAACCCAAGAAAGAGATCTAGGTGTCATAGTGGATAACACATTGAAATCGTCGGTTCAGTGTGCTGCGGCAGTCAAAAAAGCAAACAGAATGTTGGGAATTATTAGAAAAGGAATGATGAATAAAACGGAAAATGTCATAATGCCTCTGTATCGCTCCATGGTGAGACCGCACCTTGAATACTGTGTACAATTCTGGTCGCCGCATCTCAAAAAAGATATAATTGCGATGGAGAAGGTACAGAGAAGGGCTACCAAAATGATAAGGGGAATGGAACAACTCCCCTATGAGGAAAGACTAAAGAGGTTAGGACTTTTCAGCTTGGAGAAGAGACGACTGAGGGGGGATATGATAGAGGTGTTTAAAATCATGAGAGGTCTAGAACGGGTAGATGTGAATCGGTTATTTACTCTTTCGGATAGTAGAAAGACTAGGGGACACTCCATGAAGTTAGCATGGGGCACATTTAAAACTAATCGGAGAAAGTTCTTTTTTACTCAACGCACAATTAAACTCTGGAATTTGTTGCCAGAGAATGTGGTTCATGCAGTTAGTATAGGTGTGTTTAAAAAAGGATTGGATAAGTTCTTGGAGGAGAAGTCCATTACCTGCTATTAAGTTCACTTAGAGATTAGCCACTGCCATTAGCAATGGTTACATGGAATAGACTTAGTTTTTGGGTACTTGCCAGGTTCTTATGGCCTGGATTGGCCACTGTTGGAAACAGGATGCTGGGCTTGATGGACCCTTGGTCTGACCCAGTATGGCATTTTCTTATGTTCTTATGTTTCTTTCAAGCTGTTTATTTTGGTCATCTCTGACTGAGAAGAGAAGCTGTGCTAGGTCAGCTAGCACTGACCACCATTTAGGGTGTTGGGCTGGCTTGGCGAGATATATTATTTTCAATTTCATCCATTTTTCTGGAGTGACAAAATTTCCTGCTTTTTAAAATTCCAATTACTTAGTCACTCAGTGCACTGGGCTTCACTGGGCAGTTTAACAGGCTGGGTCTGTGCAGTCAAGTGCCATGGGAGTGTGCCTCTATTGTGCTTACAAGCAAGCAGCTTCTGTGTACACACCACACACATTAGTGCACAGCCAGGCACCGTGACAGTGGGTACTTTTAACAGACTGATCCTAAGTATTTGGTTGGGTCTGTGTAGTCAAGTGCCCAGGGAGTCTGCCTCTTTTGTGCTTACAAGCAAGCAGCTTCTGTGTGCACGCCACACACATTAGTGCACAGCCAGGCACCTTGATAGTGGACAGTGGGCATTTTTAACAGACTGAACCTTGTTATGGAGTGGGTCTGTGCGATCAAGTGCGCAGGGAGTCTGCCTCTTTTGTGCTTACAAGCAAGCAGCTTCTGTGTACACGCCACACACATTAGTGCACAGCCAGGCACCTTGATAGTGGACAGTGGGCATTTTTAACAGACTGAACCTTGTTATTGAGTGGGTCTGTGCGGTCAAGTGCCCAGGGAGTGTGCTTCTTTTGTGCTTACAAGCAAGCATCTTCTGTGGGCACGCCACACACATTAGTGCACAGCCAGGCACCGTGACAGTGGGCAGTGTTACTACTCAGTGACAGGCCTTATGTCCCTAGGTGGGATTGACCTCTGTCCTCGACTGCTTTGCCTGTCAGTCCAGGCCTTGTGTTCCTACAAGTGTTTGACCTCAATTGCTGTGCCTGTTCATCCAGGCCTTGTGTTCCTTCAAGTGTTTGACCTCGACTGCTTTGCCTGTCAGTCCAGGCCTTGTGTTCCTTCAAGTGTTTGACCTCGATTGCTGTGCCTGTCAGTCCAGGCCTTGTGTTCCTTCAAGTGTTTGACCTCGATTGCTGTGCCTGTTCATCCAGGCCTTATGTCCCTAGGACGGGATTGACCTCTGTCCTTGACTGCTTTGCCTGTCAGTCCAGGCCTTGTGTTCCTTCAAGTGTTTGACCTCGATTGCTGTGCCTGTTCATCCAGGCCTTATGTCCCTAGGTGGGATTGATCTCTGTCCTCGACTGCTTTGCCTGTCAGTCCAGGCCTTGTGTTCCTACAAGTGTTTGACCGCAACTGCTTTGCCTGTCAGTCCAGGTCTTGTGTTCCTACAAGTGTTTGACCTCCATTGCTGTGCCTGTTGATCCAGGCCTTGTGTTCCTTCAAGTGTTTGACCTAGACTGCTTTGCCTGTCAGTCCAGGCCTTGTGTTCCTTCAAGTGTTTGACCTCGATTGCTGTGCCTGTTCATCCAGGCCTTATGTCCCTGGGTGGGATTGATCTCTGTCCTCGACTGTTTTGCCTGTCCGTCCAGGCCTTATGTCCCTACCAGGGCTCGACCTCTAACGCTGTGCCTGTCTGTCCAGCTTGGAGCTAGGATATAGTTTTCATGACGTTCATAATACGGGCCATTTTCCCAAGATGTTTCTTAGTTGCTACATTAATGTTTCTAATGCTATAGAAAACTGGTGGTAGTTGTACTCTAGTTCATCCTCTGTGTTCCCATTGTTTACAGAGGCACTGTACGGTACAAAGTCAACATAGGTTGATATTGTAGATTTGGACTTGAGTAGCAGTTTTCTTATTTCTGAGAGCTCTTCAAGTTCCTTTGTCATCAGCTGAAGTGTGTAAGTACAGTCAGTAGCTTCTGGGTATTCATTAGACGCCAACGGAAACACCCCACTCTAGGGGTGAACCCGTTCTAGGGAGTCCTTTCCTGCACAAAGGAAAGGGAACTCTCTCCTGGGCCAGCCTGTTTTTCCCCTATCAAAACCACAGGGACCAGACTACCTCCACTCTGCCAGCCTGTCTTGCCCCGATCAGCTTTCTGCCACTCTGCTTTGCTGCCATACACCAGATGACTCACTTAACTCCTTGTGGTGTTCTTGCCACTATCATGGTTCCTCAGTGTGTTGGTGCTAGTCTATCTGCTTGCTATGTTCCTCCTTCATTGTCCTGTTGGATGTCAATGCCACTTGTCTTGCCGCTTTACCTGCCGTACTGTCTTCGATGGTTCATGCATCTGCTATCGGTGCTCTCTTTTGAAGCTGTGGTGTGTTTTTGACACTCTCACTGCTGCTTTGTGCCTCTGTTAAAGCACTCTTGCCACTTCTGGTACCCCTTTTACAGTGCCTTAGGCTATTCATGCCACTTTGGTGCCACTTTGCCACAGTCTAAGTACCTTGGAGCTCTTTTGTTGTTGTGATGATTGCTCCCCAGAAGTTTCATCAAAATTGATAATAACACCCCAATTCTGCAGCCAAAAATAGGCTGGAAATCCTTCCCCCATTGACTTTAATGGGAACCGGAAAACGAATTCACATATCGACGTATCGGATTCTCCATACGTCCGAATGCAACGGAAATGAGCCCCGACGAATACATATCACGAATGCAACGAAATTCTTTTGGCTGCACATCCCTAGTTTCTATTACTGCGCTTACCCAAAGTATAATTTTGGACCCCACCCCTTCACTTTTGTAATGGAGTGGCCCTACCAAGAACCAGTTCTCCTAGAAATCACTTACAATCACTGTATAGTTGATAAAGATCATTACTCTGCCTCCTTGGAGATTTCATCTTTAAAGATGAGTGAGCTTTGCTTGAATAGAGGGAAAATGTTAATTAAGCATCAGTGTTAATTAAGCATTTGTCAAAAGTGGCCTACACACAATTCTAGGCAAAGTAAACTAAGTTTCTGTACTGTAGCACAATTTAAGAATTGGTTTTGCCTTCTCTCAGCTGAGAACCAAATCTCCTTTATTTTTTTAACCTATATGAACTGTATCCTCAAAATATGGATTTAAGAATTTTAGGAGTAGAGTACTGCCAAAAGGAAACATAGGCCCACATATTTTGGATTTGTAATGGACAACATATAACACTGTAGTCCCTCAGACAACAAAAGCAGCAGCCTGTAATAAAACGTACAAATGCTTCAAGAGCTATACTGACTCACTTCCAGCTGTATACAATCTGTACCTGTCAATAGAGACATATACCAGGTCTGATGAATTATCAGTTCTCTCTTGGGCCTTTTGTAAAGTCCTATACAAAAGTAAAACTGAACAATATGTTTGCCTGGAAAGAACTCAAGAATGTATTCAAAAAGTGTCTCTGTATTAGCAACTATCTATTCTGACTTGTTTGATAAAAGCAATTGTATGAAATTCATATGCAGAGCATCATGTTTCATCTCCATAACTAGTTATAATTACTCAAAGAACACAATTACTTGGGTCTGGTTCTTAGTCATATCTTTTCACCAGCAGAAGAAATGGAGAGCACACTCTTTTTTTATCTTTATTTTTTTATGCTTATTACCATGTTTCAGTTGCTTCAGGTCATTATTCTCTTTCGATCACCAACAGCTGACCAGCAGGGAAGTCAGCTCTTTTTTCCACATTTCCAAGAAGAACACTGGGTAGTTCAGTGCTTGTAATACAGATTATTCTTTAATATAATTTTTATTTTGCAACAGTATGTATATTGAACTAGCTGTACCCGGCCACGCGTTGCAGTGGCAGAGCCAGGTTAAGTGGAAAAGAAAGAAAAGAGAATGGGGATAACCGCCCCCTGCCCCCCCCCCCAGAACATGGATGCAAGAACATCCCCACGCCCCCCCCCCCTTGCAGGCCCGCCGATACCTGTCAAAAATGGTAGTCTGTGGAGTGTGTGTTCGTTCTGGCATGGAAGTATTGGCGCCTGGGCCTTGGCAGCCAGCATTGAAATTGTCTCTGATGGCTGTTAGAACTTACTCTGTCAGTAGGGTGGAGCAATGGGAGCGGTCGTCTCGCTCAGATAGTAAGGGCGAAGGTGCGCCGGTTGCCAGTCCAGAAAATGGCATCGACGGGCCCGAGTCCTTACTATGTCACACGGGCTACTGCCGCCATTGGCGTCCCCAAGTGTCCTAGTAAGGGACAGAGCCGTCGGCGCCATTTTGATTGCTGGCAGCCGATGGCCGTAGTGTATGCGATGTGTCACAGAGCGCTGTTGCCCCCCCGCTAGAGCAGCCCGAACTATTCTGCCGTTTTGCGTGCGTTCGGAGGGTGTGGGCAGTAGGTAGAAAAGTCAGGTGCATGGGGGGTGTGAGGAGGGTGTTTTTGTGTGAGTTTGTAGGGTGTGGGAATTGCAAACATGTGACATGTTAGTGGCCTCCCGGTGTAGCATGCTGGAATTTTGTGGGTTTTTGTGTGTTTTGGGAGGGTGTGTGAAGTAAGTACAATTGGCATGTGTGCGGGGGGGGGGTGTGAGGAGGGTGGATTTGTGTCTGGTCGGAGGGTGTGTGAATCCCAAACATTGGTCACGTGTGTGTGGGGTGTGAGCGTTTGTGCAAGGTGTAAGAGCTTGCGCTTACGTCCAGCAGATGTCGCTGTTTTGTGGAACCAAATATTAAAACTTTACCACCAGCCCCCGGTGTGACATATATGTAATGTAAGTGTAGAAGAACCTTGCCGTATGTGAGGTGAAGCTTGTGTCCAAATTTGAAAGCAATCGGTTCAGCTGTGGCAGAGCCTGGTAAAGTTGAAAAAACAGAACAAAGCAGTAAAGGTTACAGTTTGTGTGTTTTGTTTTTTTTTACCCCAAATGAACAGCACCAGCAAAGAATAGTTTAAATATGCAAGCATACCTTCCATAACAGAGTGCTAAACTCCTCTCTTCTACAGGAGTCAGATTACAACAGATTGCTACTCCGCCCTCCTGGTGGGGTGATCGATAACATCTGGAGCAAGTAGTAGAGGCTAAAACAGCAACCAATTTCAAAAGAAGATCAAAGGTCGCACCAACTGTACCCATTTCTTGGGCATCGAGCCCAACTCAGAGGGAATGACATCCGAATTATGGGATGATAAAGTGGCGAAGTTGTGGGATAGATTGAGCAAAGCAGCAAGGGCGACTGACAACTCATTGTGGGCGGCCAAATTTTGCATTTGGCGCGATACCCTCAGGAAGAGTCTTCCTCAGAAGACTGGCTGTGGTGACCACAGGTGCACACAGGCCTGATCACTTCATTAGGATATCAAAACCCATGCACAACAACATCCCTATTTTGGATATCCTTCCTGGCCAACTTCGACAGGTATCTTGGTGGCAGGAGCTTCCTCTTTCCAGCAGGGATTTATATAAACACTCTGATGCCTTCGAAGGATGTGTTTTTGGGCAGTATTGCCTGTAGACGTGTCCGCCGCATCTGGGACGGATACTCAGGGGGAGGTAGGACTAACTCGGAACATCACATTCCTAGAGTTATTTCCCATACAAATTGCTCTAGTACTTCTGGAAATGATGCTGCAGAATGAGCAAATTATATTCTAGTGCAACAGAATAAGCAAATCATATTCTGGTGCAACAATCAACCATCAATATGCTAAGTGTCCGTGCTTAGCAGAACTGCTGAGAGAGCTGCTACGAGCTAGGTTATGCTAGTTGCACATGATCAGCCTACTGCAGGAGCCAGGCAGGATGGTCTTGGTTCTCAATGCCGCCTGCACTTGGTGTTGCAGCGGAAGTGGTGGTGGTCTGCCCTGGTATTTTGCCAACTCGGATAGCAGTCCCAGAGCCAGAAAACCTGATGGTAGGTACATCTGTTCGGCCAAGGAAACTGGACCATACAGAGACCCTGTGACTGGACATCTAGCAGGTCTGGCTTTCCTTTTGAAAAGGTGCGGGTAGGAAGTAGTCCTTCCTGTTAGTCGAGAAAGCTGGGCCCGACTACGCATACATGGCTTCAATTACAAACAACCTGCTGGTGACTATATGGGTGGCTCTTGGCATTCATATAAACTTTCACTTTGAAACCAACCTCTTGTCTTGCTGGTCTTCTGGAGCTTAATGCACGAGCAAGTTCATCGGGTACCTGTGGCATACTTTTGCAGGACGTGGCAGGTGCATCGCTAATGCTCCTTATCAAGATATTGGACAATTGCCCATTTGTTGCCCCTTCTTCAGTGCTCAAGAGATTCAATGAAAGCTCCAGATGCCATTATTACGCATGTGGGGGGCCTACGCCCTGGGTGAACTGTCAAACAAGCAGCGAATTATGAGGATCAAGAACTACTTGCCTGAGTTATCTATTTAGTTACTGCATACTTAATTCTTGTGGCTGAATATTATTCCTCATCCAAACTTGAACGATTCAAGACCATAGAAAAGGGGACACAATAAGGTTAATGGCACATCGGTGTACAGACCTGCAAGCTGGGTCATCACCACATAAGGCACAAATGGGCAATTGTCCAATATCAAGATTTGTTTAGGTCGGGCTATGAGATATTCAACAATGCCCTGTAGGTAGCCCTGGAGGCATGGTTGTTGGGGAATGATGTTGGTCACAGTCATGTTGGTGGGGGGGGGGGGGGGCAAGAGGCAAGGGTATGCCCTACCTCATACCTGTGGTGGTTACCCAGACCAGTAGGGGCATTTTGGACATGGTGCAGGTGGGCATCACGGTCCAAGTCAGCAGTCAACTGACACCTTGGGCAGCGCAGGGCGGGCATTCCATATGCTGGAACCCCCTTTACTTTGGGAGGGGCCCAGGTTCAATGCTGCTTTGCTTTGTTGTTGCGGTGGGGGTCGCCTGGTCTTGGTTGCTGCCTTGCTTGGTTATTGCAGTGGAAGTGGTGGCATAGCCTGGTCTTGGCAACTGCCCTACCTGTCCGGGTATTTTGTTAATAAAGCTGTGGCCCTTTTTATCTGAGATCTGTGTTTGTTGTTATTCCATTTACTAAGAATTTACACATATATGGCTATGGGTCAGTAAGAGGTGATGGCGGCAGTAGGAGCACGGGGAGTGGGATGGTCATAGACGGGACTCTACATTTACAGCTGCTAGAGTTAATTCTTCTGTTCAAAGTATGGATACCAAGTACTGTCTTATTTGTAGGAAGGCATATAAGTGAGAGTTTGGGAGATTATACATCTCATTCACTTATAAGAATGCCCTCAATAGTTACACTCCCAGAATCAAACAACTATGCTTTGTTTTAGCCCTCCCCCACTTCCACCCACACACTCTTGAAAGGGCTCTTGTTCTAAATCAGAAATAAAAATCAGTTGCCAACAAAAGGTAGGAGCATAGAAGTCTTTTGATCCAACCCCCACCAGCTTCTGAACCAACACCATGCCAGCATAGCAGCCCTGAATTAAAATATTCTCTTTTGCTATTAGTGGCATATTGGCAGCATGTATATGCATAAGATAGAGTGGCGACTATGGCTACAGTAAATCCAACAGCAAACTTCCAGTGCAATAAGAACATAAGAAATTGCCATGCTGGGACAGACCAAGGGTCCATCAAGCCCAGCATCCTGTTTCCAACAGAGGCCAAAAACCAGGCCACAAGAACCTGGCAATTACCCAAACACTAAGAAGAACCCATGCTACTGATGCAATTAATGGCAGTGGCTATTCCCGAAGTATAATTGATTAATAGCTATTAATGGACTTCTCCTCCAAGAAGTTATCCAAACCTTTTTTGAACCCAGCTACACTAACTGCACTAACTACCTTCTCTGGCAACAAATTCCAGAGCTTTATTGTGCGTTGAGTGAAAAATAATTTTCTCCGATTAGTCTTAAATGTGTTACTTGCTAACTTCATGAATGCCCCCTAGTCCTTCTATTATTCGAAAGTGTAAATAACCGAGTCACATCTACTCGTTCAAGACCTCTCATGATCTTAAAGACCTCTATCATATCCCCCCTCAGCCGTCTCTTCTCCAAGCTGAACAGCCCTAACCCTCCAAGTACCACTTCCAAATAAAACAGAACTGATGGTATGCACTGTAAAATCTTATTGGCAAATCTAATCCAGCCAGATCTTTACTACACAAGAGTTTGTCATATCTAACCCTTGCTCTCTTACCCTTCCAGATAAAGCCGAAGAAAACTGAGTGCAGCAAACCCAAATCTTGTTTGCTAAGACATCAAGAAAGAATTTGAAGCTTATATAAGAGCTTAGGCATAATTACCATTTTTTAATAGTGCACAACTACTCATCAATGATAACTAGACGCTTTCCCATATGACCAATAGTGTTTTAATTTGTAAGATAACCTCTTTGACGTTCAGCACATACATTTGCCAAGATCCTGAGGAATCCACACTCCCAGGAATTTCAACTTACCCTCAAGCACATTTAAGAAAGGGCCTTGCCAGGATTCTTGAAGATTATTATCTAAGGATAGGGCTTCTGATTTATCAAAGTTTCTTTAGCCCTAAAAAAGTGAAATTGGGAAAAGTTATCTCCTTTCGTGCATTCACCAGAAATAAAATTATATCATTGGTAAAAGTAGCTATTTTCAAAACTGATGAGCCCACCTACAAACCCTGGAAATCTTTAATCTGATGCAATAGCCAGGGCCACTACAACTAAGATAAATAGGATTGGCAAAAGAGGGTAGTCCTGATGCACCCCACCTTTCAATTTAATACAGCATGATACATCCCATTAATTAATATATTCAGCCAGGATTAGAATATAATGTGGTAAGCCAATCCATTATGGCCTTGAAAACCATAAGGGTAAATTTTAAAAGCCTGGCACACGCCAAAGCAGGGAGATATGCACAGAAATACTAAAAAGAAAAAATAAATTGTGCTAGTCAGAGGATTATAAGGGTAGGGGTTAACAGGGAGGCTAATTAACTAGGTGGATTAGGAAGTCCAATCCTTTTCCTGGGCGAACTGGGATAGAACAGGGGAAATTGGTAATTGCGTCAGCAAGCATGTCTACTAAAATCCTCTACTTATGCAATAGAGGCAGCATTTGCACATCCATATAAAATTGTGCACATGTATGCTCGTGTAGCCTGTTTTATACCATGTGTTCATATACGCTTGTATAAAATGGCCATATCCTTTGGTGCAAGCCAGCATATACATGTATATGTGTGCATGCGCAACTTTTTCAAAAATTACTGTCATATTGTTTTAGCGCCCAAAACATGCAGCTCCATATCACGGAGTCAAATGCTTTTTCTGCGTCCAGGCCTAAAATCAAGCTTGTCTTAGAAATATTTTGTGAAAGTGCAGCAATTAGCTATACAACATTTTGCATCCTATGTCACTTCTTGACAAAGCCTGTTTGATCTATAGAGATTAAAGCCAGGCTCACACTATTACATCTTTCAGCTAAAATTTCCTCTAACAATTTTATAGCAACATTTAATAATGTTAACCGACATTGTAAACCTATCCCTCACAGAAGAAAACTACCCCAACTGCCTAAAATCAGCAATTATCAAACCCATCCTGAAAAAGACCAACCTTGATCCAGAAAACCCACTAAACTACTGACCCATATCAAACCTTCCATTCATTGCCAAAATTATCGAAAAAATCGTCCACTCCCAACTCAGTGACCACCTAGAAGAAAACATCCTACTCCCCACGCAATTTGGCTTCAGGAAACACCTGATTACTGAGTCACTACTCCTATCATTAAATGACACCATGCTCAAAGGCTTTGAAAATGGACACAGCTACCTTATAGTCCTACTTGACCTATCAGCAGTCTTCAACACAGTAAACCACTCAATCATGATTGACCGTCTCTCCGAAATTGGTGCAAAAGAAAAAACCTTACAATGGTTCTCATCCTATCTATCACAAAGAACCTACCAAGTGTCGATCAACGACACCCTCTCAAAGAAAATAAACCTTGACACCGGAGTTCCCCAAGGCTCCGCCCTATCTGCTCCCGATATGCCACCTGCTCACAAACCTTAAACGGACCCACTTCATATATGCGGATGATATCCAAATATTAATCGCAATACACAACACTCTGGAAGACACCTACAAAAAAACAGCCACTTACCTCATCAAAATAAAACTACTAACCAACATGAAACTCATCCTAAACTTCGATAAGACAGAAATAATCATACTGGACAGAAAGAACAACGCTCCTCAACTACCAACTCTCAACTTAATGAACCAAAAAGCTGCAATCTCACCTGTCACTCATGCCCGCAACCTAGGAGTCACAATTGACAATGAACTATCCTTCAAGAACCACATCATTTCTAAAATCAAAGCAGATATCACAAACTCCTAACCCTACGCCATCTAAAACCTTTCCTATACCCCAACAACTTCAGAACGGCCCTTCAACTACTCATCTTCTCCAACCTAGACTACTGCAACTCCCTACTATTCAACTTACCTCTCACCACCATCCGACCACTCCAAATCCTCCAAAATACAGCCACCAGAATACTCACTGGAACTAAAAAACACAATCACATTACTCCTACACTTATTTCACTACACTGGCTCCCAATAAAATTCAGGATAGAATACAAAATACTATCCATATTACAAAACATAATATACGAAAAACAAACAAACTGGCTAAGTACATCTATAAAACTACACTCCCCAAACAGAAACCTCTGCTCAGCTAACAAAGATCTATTAAAGATTCCACCTACTCGTTCCAAACAACTTACCTCAACTCGGAAGAGAGCCATATTCCTAGGAAGTCCCAAACTCTGGAACACCCTCCCAACCGAACTCAGAACACAGCAAAATTTAAAAACCTTAAAAAAAGAACTAAAAACCTGGATGTTTACCAAAGAATACCGAAACACCCAATGACTCTTACATATTACTTCACTCCTACCACAAACATGTGGAACGAAGGCAAGCACGTAATATAAACATAACTGAATGTCTAGTTTGAAATCCGATCTACGTTTATAAAGCCTACAATATTTATGTTAACAATCACATAAATCTTTGGAAACTCTGTTAAACATTGAAACTTTGTAAACCGTTGTGATGGTGAAACCAGACGGTATATAAAACTTGATAAATAAATAAATAAGAAAAATAGGCCGATAGGACCCTGGCTGTTGGAGGTCTTGGTTTTTCTTTGGCAGAATGACAATTAGGGACTAATTCATTTCTGAGGAAAAAGAGCCCTGACTTGGGATATCATTGTATAGCCTTGTCAAAATGTATTAAATTCAGAGCCTAAATAGTATAATGCAGAGGCCTTCCCCAATTTAAGGTTTTATATCACCTTGAATACTTCTGAATCTTTGACAAGTTTATTTAACTTCTCTATCTGCTCTGGAAGCACATTGGCCAAAAAAATCTTGAAAAATCCCATTTTGCTTTTTCATTTTCTAATTTCCCACCATACAGGCTTTGAAAATAGTCTATGAAATGCTACATTATGCCTGCTGTATCATTTTTAAGTTGTCCCTATTGATCCTATTGCTTTGTAAATACTTTGTCCCTATTGATCCTATTGCTTTGTAAATACTTGTAAAGCTTTTATTTATCAGAGCCCATAAATACAACAGTTGATTTAATACTGTCCACAGTTGGTTTAGGGCCACTATTTTCTACTAATAAATCATGTTGGTGCACCACCAGTGCTGCTTTGACTACAGGTGTTAGCCTCATTTTTTCTTCATCTCTAGCTTTATTTTGTTTAGCAGTATAAGCAATGATATCCCCTCTCAAATCATCCTTACCTGCTTTCCAGAAGAGTGCTGAAGAAATTTAGGTTGGTCTTTAAAAGTGAGATATTCCTCTTGCAGATATGTATTAAACAATTTGTCATGAATCAACCCTGGATTCATTCTCCACCCATAAGATGAGGCCACTTGATCACCTATTTCTAATCCCAATATAACTGGGATATGGTAAGAAACTGAAATAAGTCTGATCCTTACCAAACTAACTCTAGGAAAAAGACCTCAGACTAATAGGTAACACTGGGCAACAATGACAGTGTTACTGACCTAAAAAGGTCCTACTCTGTAGTATCTTGATGTGCTGAACACGAATATGACCATGAAAAGTTTTTATTGGCTCTCGTTTTGAAGATATTTAATATAGTTCACTTTCTATGTTTAGTCATGTAAATTTATCCAGTAGGACTGTAAATAAGCCTAGAATGGTGTAATATTGCATCATATTAGGGGAAGGGAGGGGAAGGTGTGGGGGGGCAGAAGGAAAGTTCCCTCCAATTTCCGAGCGGCCTTGGAGGGAACGGAGGAAGGCTGCTCGGCTCAGCACGCGCAAGGGGGTGCACAATTATGTAACTTGCGCGCGCCAACCCTGAATTTTATAACATGCGCGCGGCTGCTCGCGCATGTTATAAAATCGTGCGTAGCTTTGTTCGCACCGGGTTGCGCGAACAAATCTACGCCCCGCGCGCATGTTATAAAATCTGACCCATTGTGTTTATCTTAGTAATCTCATCGCTTGATTACTGTAGTGCTTTGTATATTGGTTTGCCTCAGACAACTTTACAGGTGCTCTAGCTTGATAAGAATTATGCAGCACAAATTGTTACATGGACCCAAATAAGACATCACATTATGCTGGTGAGGATGAGGCTCCATTGGTTACCCATAATATGGAAAGTTAAGTTTAAAGTTTTCCTATTGGCTTTCAAGGGCAATAATGGACTGGCACCTGCTACCTTTAATGCAGCCTTGAAAATGTATCAGCCAACACGAACCCCTAAGATCAGCATCTCAGAATCTACTATGTGTGCCATTTTTTAAACAAATAAGACTATGAATTTTGCAAGTAGCTTTTGTGTCCAGGGCCCACTTTCATGAAATATATTGCCTGGGGTAATTAAGGAAAAATTGTCTGTGTTGAAGTTCTGAAAATTGTTTAAAAATGCATTTATTTCAACAAGCTTTTAATGTCTGATAGACCTTAGAAGTCCTGGTTATGATGATCTTTTGTAATTTGGAAGCCCTGAGTTCTATGTTTAAGTCAGCTTAAGGAATATTGCTTTCTGGTTTTTTTTATATTTTTATGGTTTTATCATATATATATATACATATATATATATATACATACATATACATATATATATATATATATATATATATATATATGTTTTGTTTTATACTATTTTTAGGACTTTATTTGCAGTATGGATGTCTAGAAATATTTTAAATAAATTTCTGAAGAGCAGCAATTGACAAGTGACTTCAATTATATAATTGACTAGATATGATAAGAGCTACTGGGAAAATTGGGGGCCAGATGAGAGGGGGGAGGGTAGAGCCTTTACACAAACAATAGGCCAATTTCTTCAACTATAACTACTTTCTCTGACTCTCCATAGCTTTTATTTAAATTAGTTGAGCAGAAGACCAAATTATAACTAAAGCCTGGTTTTCAATTACAGTTGGGGCATGACAGATGCCTAAACCTTTATTCCAAAACACATAGGATAATGCATACTAAAAGAAAATGGCAGTAAAAAAAAATTAGAGAGAGGAAAAGGCAGACATTTAAGACAGAAAAATATGTAACTTAAAGAGCTTGTCGGCATTAGAAGATCATTTAAATTATCTCTAGAAAAGTCATGTTGGCAATCTTTTTTTTTTTTTTTTTTTTACTAGTCATCAAGAACACTTCCGCGTTATCAACCTTTAAGAAAACAGATAAAACAATGAAATGGTGTTTTCCCTAGATAGCAGGATGAACTGGCCATGACATGTGGGAGTAATGTAATTCAGAGGCACCGGACTCATCTCTCCTAGCTTTTAACTCTGAGCATGTGCAGAAATTCCCATATAGGTGTTGCCATATGAGCCCTTTTCAGTCTATATCAGAGCTAATTCTAGTTAGGTAGTCTATTTTTTTGGGAGGTGGGCAGTATTTAGTATAGCTAATTAAGAAGATAGGAACATAAGACTTGACATACTGGGTCAGACCAAAAATCCATCAACTTAGTTTCCTGTTTCCAACAGTAGCTAATCCAGGTCAAAAGTATCTGGCAGGATCCTATGGAGTAAATAGATTCCATACTGCTTGTCCCAGAGATAAGCAGTGGATTTCCCCAAGTCCAACTTAATTGTTTATGGACTAACTCCAGAAACTTGTCCAAATGTTTTTTAAAAATGCAGCTATACTAATAGGGGCGGATTTTAAAACTGCGCCGGTGGATTTTAAAAGGCACGCCGGCGCGCGCAGAGCCCCGGGATGCGCGTAAGTCCCGGGGCTTCCTGTCGGGATGACGCGGCGTTTAGGGGGCGGGGCGTGGTGTTTCAGGGGCGGCGACATGGGCGTGGTTTTGGCCCGGGGGCGTTCCAGGGGCGTGGCCGTGGCCTCCGGAACAGCCCCCGGGACCGGACCACAGAGAGGGGCAGCTGGCCGACGCGCGCAAAGTTAAGGGGGGGGTTTAGATAGGGCCAGGGGGATGGGTTAGGTAGGGGAAGGGAGGGGAAGGTGGGGGGAGGGCGAAGGAAAGTTCCCTCCGAGGCCGCTCCGAAATCGGAGCGGCCTCGGAGGGAACAGGCAGCGCGCGCTGGGCTCGGTGCGCGCAGGTTGCACAAATGTGCACTCCCTTGCGCGCGCTGACCCCGGATTTTATAAGATACGCGCGGCTATGTGCGTATCTTATAAAATCCAGCGTACTTTTGTTCGCGCCTGCTACGCGAACAAAAGTACGCGCTCGCGCAAGTATTTAAAATCTGCCCCATAGCTTTCACCACATCCTCTGACAACGAATTCCAGAGCTTAACTATGTGTTGAGTAAAAAATATTTTCTCTTTTTATTTTTAAATGCATGACCTAGTAACTTCATTGTGTGTCCCCTAGTCTTTGTACTCTGAAAGAGTAGACAGCCGATAACGTTTACTTGTTCCACTCCACTAATTTTATAGACCTCTATCATATCTCCCGTCAGCAGTCTTCTCCAAGCTGAAGAGTCCTAACCTCTTTAACCTTTCTTTATAGGGGAATCATTCTTTCCTCTTTATCATTCTGGTTGCCCTTCTTGATATCTTTTCTAATTTTGCTATATCTTTTTTGAGATGGGGTGACCAAAACTGCCCACAATATTCAAAATAAGGTCACACCATGGAGCGATACAGTGCATTATTATTTTTTGTTTTATTCTCCATGCCTTTCCTAAATTCCTAGTATTGTACTTGCTCTCTTGGCTGCTATTGCACACTGAGAAGATTTCAACATATCAACGATGACACCTATTTTTTTTTTTTTATTTAGGTTTTTTATATACCGGCATTCATGAACAGGTCACATCATACTGGTTTACATAAAAACAAGGGGTGCATAGAACAGAAGAACTAAACTGGTGCAAAAGGGAAGCAGTTACAAAAAACCAAGGGATAGAATAACTGGGAGAGAGAAAAAAGAGGAACAGTGGGGAGTAAAAAGAATTGTATGGGGATAAGCTAAGATCACCTAGATCCTTTTCCTGATTAGTGACTTCTAATATGGTACCTTGCATTGTGTAGCTATAATTTGGGATACTCTTCCCTAAGTGCATCACTTTGTACTTGCCCACATTAAATTTTAATTAGCCATTTGTATGCCCAGGCTCCCCATTTTGCAAGGTCCTCTTGCAATTTCTCATACTCCTCTTGTGATTTAACTTTGAATAATTTGGTGTCATCGGCAAATTTGATGATCTCACATACCCATTTCCAGGTTGTTTATAAATGTATTAAAAAGCAGTGGTCCCAGAACAGATGCCTGGGGCAGTCCACTGTTCACCTTTCTCCATTGGGAAGATTTACCATTTAGTTCTACTGTTTTCTCTCTTTTAACCAGTTCACAATCACAATGGGACACTGCCCCTTATCCCATGACTTTTTAATTTCCTAAGAAGTCTCTCATGACGGACTTTGTCAAATGCTTTCTGAAATCCAGATACCCATATATCAACTGGCTCACCTTTATCCACATTTTTTTACATCCTCAAAAATATGGAGCAAACTTATGAGGCAAAACTTCCCATGCTGGCTTTGTCCCATTAAACTATACCTATGTTTCAGCAATTTTGTTCTTTATGATAGTTTCTACCATTTTGCATGGCATAGATGTCAGACTCACTGTTCTGAAGTTTCCTGGATCATCCCTTGAGCCCTTTTTAAAAATCCATCTTGCTATTTACAGAAAACACTGTTTCAAATAAGCAAAATTGCTTTTTCTGTCAATAAGCAGACTGAATTAGCCATGACAAGTTGAAGGTTGCAGTGGGGTGTTTACTAAGAGTAAGCAAACCAGATTCCACAGTGAAGAGTAGATTACTGCAAGAACAGGTTACACAAAATTGCTTGTCCAAGTTTACTGTCAGTTCTCAAGAGATTGTTCAGACAGTAATAGGATGTAAAAATATTTACAGATGACCACGGTGCTGCTTTGCAGATGTCTGAGAGGTTCCCCTTTGAGGAAAGCAATGAAAAAGGCCTTCTCTCTAACTTGGTGAGCCTTAGCCAAGTCGTGATTTGTAGGCCCACAACTTTATGGCAGTGCTGAATGCAGATCCGTATCCAGTTGGACAAAGTATGCTTGGTGACTGCTAAGCCCAAGATCATCAGATATGAAGAGCTGTGAAGCCTGGTGATGCGGCCTATTCTTTTCTTGTAGTAATCTGGCAATGTGGCCGATTCTTTTCTTGTAGTAATCTAAGGCTTTTTTGCAATCCAAAGTATGAAGGGTATTCTCCCCTTCATGCACATGTGATCTTGAAAAGAGGGTAGGTAATATGATGATTGATTGCTATGGAAAGCCTAGACAACTTTTGGGAAAAACTTTGGGTGAGTGCAAAACACCATCCTGTTGTATGTATGGCAGATAATGAATCCGTGCTTGGAGTTCATTGACTCTTCTGACTGATGTTACTGCCACCAGTACTGTCAAGAATTTAAGTGAAGCCAATTCTAATGGTTCAAAAGGCAGCTTCATTAATTGAAAGGACAACATTCAGATCCCATGGAACTGGGGATTTCTGTAACAGATGTTTAACATGCCATAGGGATTTTATAACCCTTAACACCAATAAATGAGTTGAGATGGGTTTGTTTTCAACTAACATGTTAAGCCTCTTTGGCACTGAGATATGCTCGTACAGAGGATATAGCAAGGCCTGATACAGAAAGGAAGAGAAAATAAGCAGTAATGTTTAGGCTCACAAGAAAATAGGTCCAAGGCATTCTGTTGACACCACATGGAAATTTTAAGTGGATGTGTGCAAATGCCACTTCTGCTGCATAAGTGGGAGGATTTTAAAAGACACGCGTACCGACGCCATTACCAGTTTTACCAGTTTGTTCCCAGTTCACACCCAAGTAAGGAATAAGACTTCCAGACCCCTAAGTTTAATAACCTCCCTTCTCCTCCGTTAGCCCTGACCCTGAAAATACCGCTGATCTGTCTCTCTGCCTTTATTTATTACTTGCACTCATCCATAGCATAAGTAAATATACATGGCAGGGGACCCCAACATGCGCCTGTGCAGGTAAGTATTTATGCACAGATTTCAGTGTGAAATCCAGGAATGCCCATATCCCGCCCAGACCATGTCCACACTCTGCCCCTTTTTTGGAACTTTTCATTTGTGCGCAAATGGAGCATATGCAGGTGGCATTTAAAATCTGCTCAGCATACACTGGCCCAACTTGTGCACATATCTCCCAGTTTTGGCACACACTGAGCTTTTAAAATTTACCTTTAGGAGTTTAAAAAGTTGAATGGTATTTTCTCCTTTTTTTTTTTTATGGCAGGGGAAGGTCCTCTGTGTTGGTTTGAGCACATTACAACCCCCCTCCCCCCAAAAAAAAAAAAATTGTGGAGGACTAGAGATTCTAGATCCACCTCTTTATTATTTATCAGTTCGATTGAATAGAATTAGAAGTTGGTTCGATCAAAACCCAGTTCCAGCCTGGCTAGAAATGGAACCACTACTAATCCACAAAAAATGGGGGTAATCAAATCAAATCACACTGCACAACCCACATCCAATACTTTCTTGTATTCACTTTATTTTGATTTTATGTTGTCATTAACCTCTTTCAAAAACATGCCAAAAAATGGTCACTGATTTGACAATCCACTTCAAACCAACTTTTCACACCAAAACATTTTTGCACCAAATTTGCCATTGCTGAATGGGAGTCTCAGGATCTAAAGCTAAGTAACATTCAGAGAAAATAATATTGCAAAAGTGCTGTCTCAATGGCTTTCGAGTTCTAAATGATAAATTGGTGAACTGTTCCTTTTCTTTGAACTTTTCACATTTTTTTTAATTCTAGATATATAAAAAAAAGGTTTTTTGATAAAAATAATAAAAAGGTATATAGGGTGGTGGTGGTGTTCATGATTAAAAATAATAAGGAACACCGGAATGGTGCCCTGAAATTTTATGAAACATCACCTTACGCTCTTTAAAAATATTTTGGTGCAAAAATGTTTTGGTGAGAAAAGTTGGTTTAAAGTGGATAGTCAAATCAGTGACCATTTTTTGGCATTTTTTGAAAGAGGTTAATGACAACATGAAATCAAAATAAAGTGAATACAAGAAAGTATTGGATGTGGGTTGTGCAGTGTGGCTAGAAATGGAGACATGTCAAACTGAGGGCTATAATATATCTGCAATGCTAGACCTTCCTTCTGAGTCTTGTGTTATATCTAATCTGGGTAGGAATAACCCTATTATTTCCCAATATTAGCAGATTTGGAAATGGCCAATAACTAGCAAGGGATATTGAGGTACTTTCCCTCCTTTCCCTACTGAAGGAGCATTCCCATGTCACTGGATATGGAGAGTTGGTACCATAGGGGCCTTAGATATCTGGATTAGATTTGGCAGGGCAGCAACTTTCACTCTTTTCATTTATTGTAGGAAAAATTTGCTATCCTTGCTCACACTCATTTGTACCTAAGCAGGGATATTTAGACACCACAGGAATACAACTGTTTTCAGAAAGAGAAATGGTCTTAAAAAAGAATTACAAAACATCATAAAACTAGTTCTCAGCTTTATTACTATCTTCAAGATGGTGTACAAACACTTGAGACCAATGCTGCTCTTATTGATAAGTGGAACCAAGATTTAGGTGTTCAACTCAATGGTACGGACTGGGGCAACATTTGGAGCCATACTCAAGTTATCCATCTGTAACAAAAATAGAGAACTTGTGTTTAGATTACTTCACAGAGCCTACCGGTATCCATTATATTTTACTAAGTTTAATATTTCTAGTCCACTGTGTTGGAGGGGGTGTGGTAGCATTGGGACTTATATTCATATATTGTGGGAATGTGAGATTGTATAAGATTTTTGGGAGTTGTGGGTAAGGGTATTTCTGCTATTGTAGGTACTCCTTTGGATCTTACTTCTCCATTATGTTTGATGGGATGTTAGGAGTCTCAAGATTTGCTAAGGGTTACTAAGAGGTTGATTTCCCATCTTCTCCATGCACTGGGGTAGATCTTTAAAAACTACGCGATCACGTACTTTTGTTCGCGCACCAGGCGTGAACAAAAGTACGCTGGATTTTATAAGATACGCGCATAGTCAGCGCGCGCAAGGGGGTGCACATTTGTGCAACCTGCGCGCTGAGACCAGCGCGGCCTGCCTGTTCCCTCCGAGGCCACTCCGATTTCGGAGCGGCCTCGGACGGAACTTTTCTTCGCCCTCCCCCCACCTTCCCCTCCCTAACCCACCCCCCCGGCCCTATCTAACCCCCCCCCCCCTACCTTTGACATCCCTTCATTTTTACATCCCCCAAAGAAACCTCCGTTCCACTAACACCGGACTCCTTCCAATTCCTTCACCAAAATGACACACCTGACCACAATAAAAGAACGAGCTCTATCTGTGGCAGGACCCTCATGTTGGAACAACTTACCTACACAACTAAGACTGGATCCCATGACTCAATCCTTCAAAGAAACCTCAAAACATGGCTCTTTCAAAAAGCCTTTCCTCCAACCACCTAAGGTCCATCCACCACTTGTACTAAGAAGAGCTTCCTTCCCCCTGCTGATCATCCAGTAATCCACCATACCTACTACCCCCAACAATGCCTCCTGCAGCATAGTATGCTTCACGAATTCCAGATTACTATTGACACAAGTTGATCATCATAAGTTCACCTTGACTAAGCTTCCCCTAGATTCCCTTGATTCTCTATTAATATGAATATATTCATAGTGATTACCATTCTTAAAGCTACTTTGATGTCATTAGTTGTCTCTTGTTCTATTCTAACTTATTCTAAGTCAGACTGTAAGAAACAATGTTGCTCTCTTGTTCTATTCTAAGTTAAACTGTAAGAAACAATGTTGCCCCTTTCATCCTAAGTTATATTGTAAGAAATAATATGAAGTTACATTGTCTTCTTAGAACCTCAGTTGTACTATAAATAGATGTGATATTTCAGATTGAATGTTGGTATATAAAAACAAACAAATAAATAACTTAGCTGGTCCCATTGACAATGCAGACCCTACTGCAGGTGACAGATATGGAGTTGGGTTAATGGAATTACAGTTCATGAATGGCCACTGCAGTATGACCTAGAACAACAAGTATTGCGCTGGCTGTCGAGCACCATGAGGTCAGTAGCTCGTGAAAAAGCAATCTCATGGTGCTCACTCTTAATAGGAGAAAAGCTTTCTCTTGCAATGAATCTATCCATGCTCCAATGAACCTTAGTTTCTGGACTGGCACTAGGTTTGACTTCTTTAAATTCATTACAAAGTCCAAATTTTGCAGAAGCTGAAATGTCTTTTGCAGTGAGAGTAACACTTCCTCTCAGGTGTGGGATGTGCCTAGCCAATCATCCAGGTATGGGAAGACTGACTCCCTGCTGCTGTAGATGTGCAGCTACTACTGTGAAACATTTGATGAAAGCTCTTACAGCAGCAATAGACTGAAATAGAGTACTTTGTATTGACAACAGGAAGAATCTATCTTGAAGCAAAGGTAGTGCCAGTGGGTGGGATAGATGGATATGCGAGCATATGCATCTTTCAGATCGAGAGTGCACATCCAATCCCCCTTCTGGATGTAGAGAATCATGCTGAGGGAATTCATTTTGAATATCTGAGTAGATACATCTTTAGTTTTTTCAAAACTAGAATAGATCTCAATTCCCCCCCCCCCCCCCCTTGATTCTGCTCAACAGTTTCTCTGAAGGTAAAGTTTACATTTTTGCATGCATTCATTCAGATATTGTATCATATAAAATTGGTTAACAGAAATACAAGCAGTTATTGCACTCTGAAAACCTTTTTCCAAAATTGTCAAGAAGCCTGGGATCTTTCTCTGGTGGTGAATTTGAATAAATTGTTTTCTTTGCTTTAAATGCAAATTCTACAATTATGGACTGAGGAGGTAATTGGACCACTCTAAAACTAGGTGATTTTTGCACTCTATACATCAGATCCAATTTCCCTGCCGTTGGAATATAGGTTTTCCCACATTCTCATCTGTAATCAATTAAGAATGTTGTCAACTGGAAGAGATGTTGGTTCTGATGGCAACTCATTCCAGCTATCCAAACTAATGATACCGTCAGGCTTCATCAGCAAACACAAGCATTATAATGAAAAGCATGTTGTAGTTAAGTACAATAAATACTATTAGGTGGTTTATTGGAACATGAACATAAAATAAAGTTTTATCATCTTATTGATACAAGCAATTCTAATTTTCATTCATATTTCATAATGTCAAAACATTCAGATTCGATTGACTGTGCTTCAATGAGAGTTAAATGCTAGACAGAAAAAACGCATGGAGTGTGACTAAGTCCTGCTCCAAATCAGTCATTTGTGGAAATTAAAGTTCATACAGGTCCTGTTTTCATTTTCTAGCCTATTGCACCACAGAGTCCCAAGTGTGCCTAGTCCTCTTGAGAACAATGAGAGGGCCACCGTTTGTCAGGAGCTGATGATGAATTGCACAAGATTTCCACAATTGTAGAACTTATATTTCAATGTTAAGGCAACCCGCTTAAGAAAAAAAAAAATACAAGTTGTATTAAAGGGACTTTCAAAAAAAGTACCATTTATGAAAAATTTAATGTGGATTATCTAATTTTAAATTTTGCAATTAATACTAGTACAAGGTATTTTCAGATTGCCACGAGATTATAAAGCATATGTCTGACATGCCATGCCCACAGATAATGCACAAATTTGGAGATTAGAATAAGCAATGAATGTTTCTCTCAAGAAAACTATTTTATTCTAAAAACTATTCTAGATGCAAAAGACTCTGTATCACCAGTAAAATGTGTATGACACATTTTCTCTTTTTGTTACCTAATTTTATTACAATTAAAAAAGAATAACACCTTACAAACCCTGCCCCTTCCCCACCCAAAAGAAAATAGGATGGAGATTTTGTTTTTCTGCTAGGCTATAAAGAAAGGAAGATGTTAGCCACTGCATTTAAGTTAGAAACTGCTGGTCAAATATATATATAAATCCACTTACCAAATTTATTTCCTTTAATCCAAATTTTAAAAAGGTGCAGTTATCATTACTTACTTCTGGTTAGAAAATAAAACCTTGTATTTAATATCTTAAAACAATCCATGAAATTCAAACTCAATGTTATCAAAAAAGTATCATCTATTAAATGTAGCCCAAGCTGAAGACCAACAGAAATGTGCAAGTTAAAACTATAACAAAGGACAATGATAAATAGTGAAATTATATGGACAGTGATGGGAAAAAAATAGTTAACATCAAGCATATTCTTATAAATATATATAATTTTTTTTTATGGGATAAATGGAAGGATTTGAAAAGAAAGCTAATTGGAACAGGTTACAAAGATATGCAAAAAAAAATCTGAAATGCAGTTACAGAAAATTTTTTATTAGGAATTTAAGTTTGCCAAATATACAGCTTTTAGAAATATCTAAATATCAATGTTATATTACAAAAGTTGGTATATAGCATATTAGTTTATTCTATAAAATAATGATTACAAGTTATACATTAATACCCCTGCAGTCTGGCAAGAGGAAAAAAAAATCAAAATCAAATCAAAAAATAATCACTGTCCAAACAAATATTTTTAAAAAGGGCATAATTTATACACAAAATCAAAATAAAAGATTAAATACATTCATTTATCAAGTACAATAAATCTGCAGTTACTATAATAGCCAGTTAACAATGAAGCTTTAGGTGCAGTTTCAAATTATTTCATACAGCTTCCAGTACATCTCCCAAATTATTAAAGTGCTTGTGAATACTCTGAGTCCAATATTCAGGTGCAACGTACATGACAACTGGAGAACCTCTCTTCATTAAAGAATTGTTCATGCTTACATAAGAAATGATTTGATTCCAGCCCCAATTATTACATTCTTCAAAAAATGATTCAACAATGCAAAGTTAAATGTACTTTAGCCATAGTTGATTACAGAATTGCATTTCACACTTTATAAAAAGAATTTGAACTATTTTATTTTTGACACAGGTGTGTGGAATACTATGGCAGTTTTACTTACATGTACTATCTAAGCCATTAAGGCCCTCTTTACAGTAATCCATGTCATTCTTGCTGTAAAGTGAAGTCTTGCATCAAGCAATATTCATTAGAGAAAGCTATAACAAACATGGTAAATAAAGCTAGCCCAATGGGACAAACAGGACTGAGATGTACCAAACTCATGAGTGAAACTAGCTACTGCTTGCCAAAGTGTGACACTGAGGCTTAATCTTGGAAGAGATTTTCCTGAAGACACCATGACCAGCAAGAGCTGCCTGGGTATGCCACCTGGTAAAAGCTGGAAGAAGGAAGGGTGAAAATATATCAAACCAAATCAACTAAGTAAAACAGACTTTTACAAAAGCAAACTTTGACCATCAAAATCTGAAATATATTCAAATATATGCACTTTTAAAAAGCCTGCAGCATAGGGCTGGCTTGATGTTTCAGCACTGTTGATGGTAGGCAAGTGGTCTGAGTACAACACCCCAAGAATTCCTGTTCCTCAGGCTGACTGGTGTGAGAGGTGATATAGAAATCATTTACTTGGGGGAGAGATTGTTAAGGGAGATGAAAGCAACATGTTAAAAATGACACTTTTTGAATGTGCCCAGGAAAACGTTGTCTGGTTGCAGTGTAAGTTCACTTAAAATTTGTGCCAATAAAGATCAAACAAGTTACATCTGCTACCTTTTTACAGATTAACTTAAATAATTTGTAACCCACTTTCAAGAATTATACTCCTTGCATCAGGTTAATTCAAAATAGTGGATATCTATAAGTTAATTTGGCACCAACCTGATGAAGGGAGTATAACCCTTGAAAGCTAGTCACAAACATATTCAGTCCAATAAAAATATTGGACACAGTTTGTTGACCTTTATTTTACTGTATCCTAAACCTTAAGGAGCTGCTGCTGAATCTGTCTTTTGTATCAGCTTGCAAAGTGATTGGGAAAGGCATTATTTTATTTATTTATTTAGATTTATATTCCACTTTTCGCACTTTTTTCAGCACTTCAAAGTGGATTATATTCAGGTACTGTAGGCCTTTCCCTATCCCCAGAGGGCTTACAAACCAAGGCCTGGATTTTCTAATGTCGCACAGCTTTCTGAATCATGCGGTAATGGGGGGCGGGCCTGCGAAAGCTGGCAGCAATCGCACCACCGCGGTGTTAATGCTGCTGGCTTTCGCACACAATAGCACCATCGTGAAAGGTGGTGCTATTGGGCGCACTACTGGCGGTGATAACAGGTCTTACCTTATCGCCGCCAGTGAAGTCCCTTTTCGCATGTGATATCGATAGAAAGTGACCCCCTAAGTTTGTACCTGAGGCAATGGAAGGTAAAGTGACTTGCCCAAGGTCACAAGGAGCGACAGCGGGACTCAAACCCTGATCTCCTGGTTCGTAGCCCACTGCTCTAATCACTAGGGCTGGTCCTCCACTCCAATAGTTTTAATAGGGAAAAATGGCTAGAACTGAAAATACTTCTACAGTGCAAGCATCTGACTCATCCTTCCACCTTACCACAAAGTATAAAGGAGGGACAGGTCCCATGTAAATACTGATTGTAAAAGCAAATTTCTGGATGGAAAAAACTCAAGTTACTAGCACATAATTTGTTAGGACCTGAAATCTCTTTGGTACTCCACTGCTTCTGTAATTCATAGTCTTCATCTAATGGCCTTATTCACTTTGAATTTTCTCCTATTTTGTGTCTATTGCAAAAGTACTTTGATGTCTAATACATCAAAGTTTATTCCCATAGGCAGAGATTGTAAGAAAACAATCAAGTTCCTGTAAAATTGGACTTTTAAATAAATATCTTTTCCCTTGGAACTAAGGAGTGCTGGCTACACATTTCTCTCTCATTAATTCCTTTCTTTTCTAATACAATAATGGATTATATTTAAAAACTAAATCCAATAAATTGTGACAGCAAATAGCATATATTACTGAAGTAATTTGGCAATTTTAAGTTTAATTGCATAAACATGGTTTTAAACTCAACTTGTCCATTTTAAAAGCCATAAATTAAACAAAATGCATTATTGGATATTTCACAATCAGTAATGGATCGTCACTTTAAAAACAGTACATTCCTCTGTGTTAAAACAAAGCTGCTTACCTGTAACAGGTGTTCTCCAAGGACAGCAAAATAAGTAGTTACAGAATTGGGTGATGTCATTAACACAGACATACAGAGCATTTCTTGAATGGTAAGAAACATTCTAAAAAGCTTTTCCAGCCATGTGCAGGACTTCCTGGTCAGCCATGTATGCATAGGGGTCCCTTCAATTATACGATAGCTTTAACAACTCAACTCCAACGGGGATGAGGGTACATCTGCGTGGATACTTATCCTGTTGTCCTTAGAGAACACTTGTTACTGGGTAAGCAAGTTTACCTTATCAGAGGACAAGCAGGATAAAAATTCCACACAACTGGGAAACCGTTGGTAAAGGAAACAAACTCATTGCCAACAAGAGAATGAAAGATTATATCCTTTTCTTTCGGTTTGGAAGACAACCAAATGGGTCCTAAGGGAGATGGCATTTAGCTCTAGCCCTCAAAAAAACAAAACAAAACAAAAAAAACCAATCCTGGAGGACTCATTGACCAAACCTACTATTGCATCAGGAGTTAGTGTCTAAACAATAATAGGATATAAATGTGTGGACTGAACACCATGTCACAGCTTTTCAAATCTCCTTGATGGAGGGCAGTCTTAGATGGGCCACTGCCAATGTCATGGCTCTAAAATTATGAGCTTAGGTATGGTCTTCCTATAATCTAATTAGAGATGGTACTTTTGGTGACAGTAATTCCAAGGTCTATTTGGACCTTCAAAAGGCTTTGTGACTCCAGGAAGAAGACAACACATGACCTGGAGAAAAATGTTGATAACTATTGGCTGCACAGTGGAAATCCAACACCATATTGGGCAGGAACTTGAGACACTTGCATAGCACCATCTTGCTGAGATGAAACCTCATGTAAATTGCATAATAGCTAGAAGTCCTAGCAGAAACTCTAATGTTCATGTAGCCGGGGTTCTAGGAGGCCAGATTTCAGTCAATGGTCACACTGGCATTGCTGGCTATTTAGATTATAGAGCTTTGGGGTTAGGCATGGGAAAAGTAGATGCTGGTGGGACTCACTCCCATACTATCCAGGGGAGTAACAGGAATTAGATCTACTTTACAGATCTGCTAAGTACTTGTGATCTGGATTGGCCACTGTCGGACACAGGATGCTGGACTCGATGGGCCTTGGTCTGACCGAGCATGGCAATTCTTATGTTCTAATGATCCTATATGCTCTTCCAAGGAGGAAGAAACCACACTATGGGCTTGATTTCAAAAGCATTAAAACTGGAATTAAAAACATGGAAATGCACTTTACCTGTATAAGTGGGCTTTTGAAAATTGCTATAATATATGCCATTGAACTGTCAATAGGTTTTACCCACATGGCTTTTAAACATTGCTACAATAGTATGTTACATTTAAAAATGCAACTCCTTGGAAAATTCACCTGTTAATTAGATAGGGAGAAATCCTGTAAGTGGACATACTATGTGACTGGCAGCTGAGATTTAGCCTTAGTGTGGAAAGAGTAATTGGACAGACTTGATAAGCTAGATAGTCTATCATCTACTATATTACTATGATAAGTAAATGGTTTATGTTAAAAGCTTGTAATCTATGAACATTGTTAAAACAATGGAATATAAATGTATTAAATAAGTCACTAGGACCTGAAACTCACACAATAACCAAATTCTTTTGAATTATTTGACTGTTTTTGTGTTCACCACCTCCTCTGGAAAGGCATTCCAGGCATCCACCACCCTTTCAGGAAATATTTCTTCACGGAACTTTCAAGAAGGCTCCTTACACAGTAAAAATGTTGCTTTGTTAATATATAAGGATTGGGGGTAACCTGCACGGAGCAGCAGTTACTACTGTAAGAAACTTGCTGGGCAGACTGGTTGGACCATTTGGTGTTTTTCTGCCGCCAATATTATGGTAAAAATATTACCTTCCAGGTCAGGTATTTTAACATACAAAAATTAAGATGTTCAAAGAGGCCTTTCTTCAGCTAGACAAGCACCAAGCTAAACTCCCATGATAATAGCAGAAGGCTTGATGGGAGGGCACAACTAACAAATCCCCCGCAAATGTCACTAGAAGCTGCATAAAAATGGTGTTTCCTTCCATTGCAGGTGGTAACTGCCAGTTACACTGAAGTAAATCCAATATAGTTCGTTTTGAGGTCAGACTCTGAAATATGTAGAAAGTATGTTTGTTCTCTGCTTTGGATGTTTTACACAAAGGCAGAATATAAACTTGGTAGAGTAGCCATCTAGTGGTTAACACAGCATACTGAAAACCAGGGAAGGCAGGGGTCAAATCCCACTTCTCCCTGTTGCTCCTTATGACCTTGGGCAAGTCACATCACCTTCCATAGTCTCAGGTACAGAATACACTTAAGGATCTATTTACTAAGCTGCACTATCTTCCCCAAAAGGACATGCCATGTGATAGGGATAAAGGGGCGCCTAAAGCTGGCTGGTAAAATTTTAGATACATTATATTGCTGGCACCGCACACATGTGTGCTGCAGCCAATACCACACCACCACCAGGATTATTGTAAGTGGATGAAAGGTCTTCGGGGAGCAGAGGGAAAGGTGCCTGAAAGGAGCTAGGAGGGGGCAGTGGCTGAATTTTTTTTTTTTTAAATAAGGAGAAGGGCGAAGAGCTCCTTTACAAATACTTCATTAAAAAAACAAACCACTCATCATGTAAGTAAGTTGGCAAATTAAAAATGTAAGTTGGCAAATTAAAAATGAGTTGACTGGGTAGGAGGTCTGGGTGAGCTGAGGAGTTCAGGCTGAAGAACCAGGAAGGACTCAAGGACTTGGAAAAAGACCTGAACAAACTGGTAGACTAATTGGTAAACAGGTTAATTTCACTGCCGCCACGTGTTTAAAATCATCCTACTGCGGATCCAATATGGCCGCCGAGGGAGAGGTCGGAGTTTTTTGAGGCTCCTCGACTGAAACACTATTGCTTATCGAAATAATGCCCCACACGAAAAGAAAGGGGAAGGTGAGAGCGGATGCCCTCCGTACCCCCCCCACACCAACCTCTTCTCAACTTCGCATCGAGGGTTCTTTGCGCCGACATTTGTTTCAAGCCCCGGGTTGGAGTCCGCTGAGAGCATGAGCGCGGGACACGCTCTGCTCTCTCCTGGACGAAATATCTTGTCCCCGAGGGGACTAGAGACTCCTCTGCCTCCAAACTTGGATGCAACCCCGATCGAAGTCGCTTCCTCACAGAGCCTGAATACCGGAGGGGGAGCGATTGTGGAGGATCAGTCGAGTGGCTGCACCGAGGCCGAATTGCCTGCAACTGCTAAGGTCAGATCGGGGGGGGAGAAAACCTCCCGAGTATGGCTGTAGACATCGAGCCGGGACCTAGCAGTAATGTCAGCTTGCAGCGGAGCAGAGAGACGCTGACAGACGAATCCAACAGGATTGCAGAGGTCTGCCAGCAAGGAATGGTGAGTCAGGCTTTAACTGTGCAGAGACTTGTCCGGCCAAAAGTAACTACGTTTGACTCTATTTGGTCTGCAATTGTAATGTTAGAAAAAACCATTTCTACACTTGTGGTGGCTGTGAATTCTTCCCAAAATATAATCATGGAGCTTGAATCGCAAAAGAAAGATCAGGAGAAAAAAATACAGGAAATTACAAAAGAGGTCTCAACAGTTAAAGATATTCAGGTTAAAATGATCCAAACGGAAGATATGGTTGCAAGGAAAATTGAAAACCTGGAAAATAAAACAAGGTATCTCAATCTCAGAGTTCTGAACTTTCCATGTGTTAAAATTCTATCACCTCAAGAACAGTTCAAAAAATATATAATTGAGATTTTGCAGATTCCCCAAGAAGTATTGCCACCGATTTCGAATATATATTTTGCAACATCACCGAGGAAAAAACCACCACAACAACATCAAATATCATTGGATCAACCTCTTGGAGATGATTTAACCCAGTGCCTAGAAACATCATTGGAGGAGCAAGTAGATTTTTATGGGACACTCCTAGTAACTTTCAGATTTGCCTCAGATAGAGATAATATTTTAAAAATGTTTCTCCGCAACCGCGAGAAGATGTATTTGGGGCAGAAGGTCTGGATTTATCCAGACCTTACAAAAGAAACACAGAAACGCAGAAAGATTTCTAAATTTGAGTCAGGCAGTTAGGAATTTGGGGGGGTCAAATGATTATTCGAATTCCTTGTAAGTGTCATTTGAGATTAGGAGAAAATAAATATATATTCTTTGATCCGGCCCAATTAAAACAACTGCTGGACAGTCACACAGTACCAGCCTGAAAAATCCATTCTCTAGTATTATAAGTATGAAACAAATTATCCCTCTTTTCTTTCTTAGAAAATTATATAGCATGTTTGTCCTAATGATAAATATTGGATCTCCCAATTTCTTTATGCTATTGTTATTAAGGGGAGTATTAATATTTCCTAAATTAGTTTCTATATATATATCATATGCTGTAAAAAAAAATCTTTTTTTCTTCTTTTTTTTTTGCCTATGGTAATTGTGAATGAGACAGCTTGATATTGTATTTGTGTGAAATATAAATCCCTATGTTTGTAACATTAATGAAAAAAAAAAAATTCAGAAAAAAAAAAATCATCCTACTTTACTTTTGCGTGTAAAATACATGAATGTATATTTTTAAAATAGGTAGGATATACATGGTTTCAATGCATTATATGTATTTGCATGTAAGCATACATACATGCATAAATCATACGTGTGGCTTCTAAAATACTATGTTAAACTATGCATAGCCATATACAGGTGTATATGCCGATGTACGCATTTATTTGAAAGTTATCCTCCCAGTGTATACTTTCATTCCAAAAGAAAATACTTAAAGTGGAATTCTCACATTCTTGTCTGTATTTCCTGCAGGCCCTAATGGAAATGACCTGCTACTAGCTTCTTAAAAGGTACTCAAGTATCTGAGGAAATCTAGTAAAGGTTCCCTGGGCTCTCCCTCAACTGCTGAAGGGAATGGCCTTAGCCATTTTTTGCACAAAAGAGAGCACCTGTTTCTTGACTGTGATGGAAAGGGGCTGAAGAGAGGCCTGCTGAGTACTCCTCTTTGGAACCAGACTCTTCAGAGCTATTGGCAGATCTCAGGACCTCTCAGATTCAGATTCTGAATTACCATGTGAGCTGAAATCTGAGATAGCGCCAATCTTATAGCCATGCCATAGAGGGGACCCTGTGATGACTGGTGGGGCTTCACTGTTTGATTTATGTTCAGTGAAAATGGTGTCCACTGGTAGTGCTTGGAACTGAGAGACAGATGATGGCACCATGCCACTAGGTGCCAAGTTGGAGGTCTCTAGGAATAGTTCTATCAGTACCTTTTTTGTGTTGTGTTAAGGTGCTCCGAACTGGCAGTTCAACTCACTTAGGATACTGAGAGACAGCCTCAAGGATCCTGCTGTCTAACTCCTCCTCAAAAAGAGAGAATATATGTTGTTCTATGTAACTAGAGGGGATATTACCAATGGTTCTGATATTGACCATCACAGACAATTGTGGTTTAGCCCCTTCCTGGGCTTGGAAGAGTAGACAGCAGCCACTTATTTCCTTAGTCTCAGTCTGGAATACCATTGGAAACTGATGTCAGTACTTCGATGCCTTTGCTTAATTCTCCTTGATCCTGAACTCGATATTGAGGCACCATTCCCCGACATCAAGAGGGAGAAGTATTAAAACCGCCTGCTCTTATGCCTCTTCCTGGATCCTGACTCCAAAAAAGACTGATGCTCCCTTGATGTTGAAGAACCAGTAGCAGTCAGTATCGCTCCTGGATCCTTTGGTATAGATGCCTTCAGTGCCAATATTGGTCTTTGACCTACCTGCAAAGATGTCCAAAAGTGAAAGTCTTTGATGCTTAATTACCTTGGGTGACATCTCTTTACAACTAGAAACACTGTGATCCAAGCCCAAGCTGTGCACGTAAATGTAATGAAGATCCATGAGACACATTTTGTGAATATAGTATGGGCTCATTTTAAAGTTGCTGGCTTTCTTCTGTTCCATGGTTGGGAAAACATATGTAGCATAATCAAACGTGAAAATGTTGGGGGGAAAAAAAGGCTGACTGATGCTGCTTAAAGCCTTGTAAACTAAAAGAATGCTGGGGCCAAAAGTATTAATGAAAAAACAATGAAAGGGAAAAAAAATTCTTACCAAGTGCCAAAAAGCCTAGCTAAGATGATAATGGGGACTAAGTTAGAAAAAATAAACAGAGAAGACCAAAAAAACAAGAAAAAGATGAAAGATGCTACTGTGTCACAAAGTGCCAGAGGGGTTTCAGCAGACAAAATAGGCTGAAAAGACCCCTGCATGGGCACAAACGAGTGGGAAGTCTTGTGCATGCCTACAAAAGCTCTCTAGGCATTTTCTTAGCTTTGAGAAATGCTCTATATGTTGGTGCTGTCAATGACAATACCCAATTGCATAGCATTTTTTATCGTGCTTGTTCTCGGAAAACAAGAAAGACTTCAAGGTTTTTATTATTATGCACCACTATATCAATAGATCTTATCCTACTGCATCACTATGCTCTGTACTGCACTATTTATGTACTGAAATTATCTTATGCTATGTACTGGAATTTACTATTTCCCATACACTGTATCCATAAAAGACCCAACCTATTGCAACACACTTTGTTGAAAAAGCGTGCTATAAATGATAATGAAGATGATGAGTAACAGTTTACATTACCACCTGTAGAGATGTGCAGGACAAAGATTTTTGTTTCAGCTCATCTGGGTGGGTGTTTTCATTTCTTTCATGGCTTTTCCTTTGGGAAGTATACACAACTTCCATGCATGCTAGTATGTACTGCACACACAAACTTCAGAAAAAGAATGCATATACAAATTTTCAATATTTTTGGACACTGATTTGCTTTGTTCCATTTGGAACAAAGTAAAAATAGACTTTCATTCTGAAAAACACATTTGTTTCAAAACAAATGCACATCCCTAATTACCTAAACCTTTGCAACAACTGTTCCCATGTTCAAAAATATTTAGTTATTCTACATTTTCTCTCTTGGGAAAAATATTTAACATGTTTAATCCCAAGTTTTATACCTCCCTATGATAAAAATGTGAACATTTTATGCTTAGTGCTTATTATATTCAAATATTTTTTAAAGCCAGTTACTGATAAAGTTGTAATCAAGAACAGTGCTTGAATTTCTAGCCAATAATGTTAGATATTCATATCAGAACTTGTGGTTCACTTAAAAAAAAGCAAAAACCGACCCAACAAAATGCATTTATTTTTTAACACCACAACTGTGTCTTCCTGCTCATGTGCCTCTGCTGTAAATCTGCTTTCCAATAAGCTCTTGAAAATCGAGCACAGATGACAGGGCAACTGGATTGCTAGACAAGCAGCTCTTTGTTAAAGAGACATTGCCAACTCACCAAAAAAAAAAAAAAAATATATATATATATATATATCCCATTATGCACAATGGAAAAAGCTTGTTTTATAAAATACCTCCAAGTGTAGACAGAGGATATGGAAAACCACATCCTATTATGTACTCGTATTTCATCACCTGGAAGATTAAATGACTATTCATTGTCAGTTAGCAATCCTTGATCTTGCTTGATACACAAAATTGTCAGATGAAATGCCACCTTTTTCCTCCACTCCCATTACTGGCATGTATTGATATAGATGGCACTAATGCAATTTGTTGTAATTACAAAATGTCATACCTGAATAACCCACATATACTGGAACTTATTTTATATCTCATTGAAAACTTTTTGCATAAACCAGACAAGGTTATATAGGTGTTGAAATTGGCTGCACAGTAGATATTATGTATTTATCTACATGACTGAGACAAGTTTTTCCTTAATACTGTGTATATGATGTTGAAAATCCTGGGAGAAGAGTTGCAATAAAGTAAACTACAGCCAGGAATTCTCACTACCTTTAACAGCTTTAAAGATCATACTATGACATATCCATGGAGCTTTCTTTGTTATGAAATCCAATTAGCAGAGGACAATAAGGAGGGGATGCCGTTTTACTGGCTTCATAGAAATCTTAGATGACAAAATACTGATTACAGTCAACAAGACTTAAAGGTAAATGACTTCTCCCATTTTGTAAGTATGGGAGAAAAATAATACCGCTAATCTAACAGATTTGATTCAATAAAGATTTTTTTCCAAATGCACAATGTGGAAGAAACCTCCTATAGTTTACTACAACAGACTATGTAAAGATGTAAAAGAGGCAGATCATATATATTCCATATTAAAAGCCTCTAATATCATTAAACTTTTAAAATCTAGAAGGTATAAAGCATCTTTAAGTGCTGCACACAATTTAAATTATCTGTAAAACCAACATGTAATAACATATGGCATGGAATTTTGCTAATAATCTGTGATATTTGAAAAGATGAACAAGTACCTATACCAGATCCACTATGTACATTTAATGCAATGCTATCTTTCTGTGTAACTTCAATGGCACTCTTGCAAATATTTCCAGTCTGGGGCTTCCCTACTGATTTTACTATTAATCTTACATGGATCCCATCACTGCATTTTACATTAGAAATAAAGTGCTACAATGCCCTTAAAGCCTCAAGTCCGCACATGGTTAAGCACTCTTGCACTAACTGAAACCTATTGCCAGGCCAGACCAAACCTTAAAGAATGCTATCATAACTAAAATGAAGGAAAAAATGCCTTAATGAAGAGCTTTAACAATTCAACTTTAGCAAGAGTAACAATTAATTAAGAGAAAAGCCATTTGTTTGGATCCCAAGTGATTTCAAAGGGTAAGCTTTAAAAATATAAATAAACCAATTCCATCTATGGTTAAATGTAATAATCCAATAAAATCAGGGTAAATATAACAAATTCCTTACAAGATTCGATACAATACTTAAAAGAAAAATCACTAATGAAATGATTATATAAGCACTGATTCTCAAACTGAGGGTCTGGAGCCCAAAGTGATTCCCTGAAGACTTTCAGGTGGATTCCATGATAATGTCCTTTTAGAGATATTCAACAAGGACAGTGAAGAGTAAAAAGCACAGTAGCAACAAATCAGCTTTCGAACTGTTGTAAACATACAGCACCATAATTACTTCCCTAGTGCTCAGAGAGATTATTTGGATTTTTTTTTTTTGGAGGCTGCAGTTTTCTCTGCTCCTTTGAGTTTCTAGCTTGAGCAGAACCAAGGTTGGGATCTGGCATTCACAACTAGGATTCTTCCCCTATCTGAGATCCCCTCCCAACTTACTTTAGTCCAGTTGTTGCAGTGACAGTTCTCAGCTGGGGATCCCTGCAATCATGCGCATTATATCTGGCTACTAAGTGTCATCACTGCACAATGACTGGGACTCTCCCCTCCCTTTCCCACCCTACCCCAGGGACTGTGAGGGTCACCTCCACAGAATCCCCAGACAACCTAGGGAGCAGGAGACCCAAGCCAGGAATCAAACCCTAGTCACTCTACAGGCCAGGTTGGCCCATTTATTTAGATTTTGAAAATCTTTAATTTGGTGGGAACTGTGATTTTGTGATAACTTGAACATGAGCCCTGAATGGAAAGGTTTGGGAACCATTATGGTAAACCATTTTCTTTTCTTATTGTGACATTCTTTATTCTTTAAAAGCCCTAAACATAATGCTGATAGATTTTTAAGGATCATAGTGTTAAAAGTTAGCTGAATATGGTATAAATTTAAAAATAATACTTATAGCACTGTCAGAACTAAGACTCAAAAATATTTCAGAAAACCATTTTTATCCTATAAGATCAGACAGACGTTTTACGAGAACTGGCAGGAAACCTGGAACATAATGGGCATTATAATTTTGAAATATTTTCTCCCAATACATACAACTTAATGCAGTGTAATTTAATTTACAAACCTTTACAAAATATTTTCAAAAACTGAAATTAGTCCAAATTCCTATCTAGAATTCCATTTCAAAAGCATGAAATGTAATATTTTTAAATACTTTTATTTTAAAAAATATTTGAAGAAAGACTGAAGAAGAAAAAAAAAAGTGTCACTGGCAAGAAAATGCCCTTCCCTTAATCTGTACAACCTCCTCCCTTATATCTCAGCAATATCTGCAAGGAGACATAGAAAAACGAGCACTTTCCAGGCAGCATACAGCCTAAGCCCAAAACAGGAAGACATCAGTTAGATTTAATAGTAGCACTACAGGCAGCTTAACTGATCGCACTTTGATCCTTCCTGATTGCTGGGATTCCAATTCTTTTTTATTCTTATATTATATGCCAGAAGGATACAGCTATCATAAGGAGTAAAAAGAGAAAGTCACTCAAGCAATTAGTTCTTTTAATTTAAATATTTCCCGAATCTGTTTTGATGGGTTCTTTATATTGTGCATCTTGGCCATTGAAAGTACACAGAGAAGTATTTTCTGGATAGTCAAATACATTTAACCTATCTTTGCATATAAAGTACTATGAAAAGTCACCTAAATGCTGTAGGGCTATTCTTGTTCCATTTGTCATACCCAGCAAGTAGACTGTCAAGACTTTTACTGGCAGGAGCAAGATGCAGCATATGTAGGCACTAGATACAAATATTATAAATATTTTTTATGCAAATGCCCTGGGTGCTCCTAGGCTCCCATTGCTTTTTCTTTTAAAGACAAAAAAGGCCCAGTGTAAGAAGTGCAAATCTTTTTTTGATAAGATTCAAGTTAATTATCCTACACTGGTTATCCTTATAGCCAGATCTGTTTATAGCCCTTTGAGGACTGGAGTGGGACAATCATAAGCATTCCTGGTATCCAGTTCTTCTGCAACACCTGATATATCACTAGCCAGCAGCATTAGAAATAGCATGATCAAATTAAGACGTACAACATAAAACAGGGAAGGTCACTTGTTTAAAAACGGCAAGCTTTAGCAGATTTATTCCACAAAAAAATTTTTTTTCTCATGCTGGCATAATCATCAAATCCAGACCCAAAAAAAAAACATTTTCCACATGTTGGGATTTTTCCAGTTATTCTTGTTTCCTTGAAATCAGCTCAGATGTGATTTTTTTTAAGCAGCAAGGGACAATACTAATGTAGCCTGTCCTAAGTACACCAAAGAGAACTGCCACGTTTAGTGGTATTGTGACAAATGGAAGCAAACCTGATCCTCACTGTGCAGAAAGCTATTAGCACTCAGTACTGCAGCTAAGAGCAAAACCACCAGTAAGGGCAATGGTCATCACCACACATCCTTTAAATGTAAATATGGCTCATGACCAGAAAGGGTAAAATTCCTCTCTCTTATGATGGAGAAGCAACAAAAAGTCAATTCAGTCTAAGAAGGTAAGTCTTCATATTGCCAGAGATCCTCTTATTTCCATAATAGGGCACTTCATACCTCATTTATATACTAGAGTTAAAACACCATTTTTTTTAAATGAAAAAATAGATAATTTTAGTGACTTTCCCATTTTTAATACACTAATGGGTCTCATATTTCTCAAATGTCACTCAGTAAGAAAGATGTCACCTATTTCAGGATGAAATTTACATTTCTCACAGGCTCACATTTTATTATTTTGAGTGATCAGAAAGTGAATCACGAAATCAAGACTATAAAAACACAAAATACCAGAATGGGTATTTTTGAAGAGTACTGATTGCATTCGGAATGTTCCTACTCGCTTCCAAAGAAAAGGCAAAAGGGACCCTGAGGAGTGCATAAAAACTTCAAGTTTTAAAAACATTTTTACTTTTCTGTTTAAAAACAAAACACAAACAAAACATACATCTAGTGCACTAGGGAAGAACCTTTTCTGGGCATCACACTTCTGCCAGCGTGAGCATCAACCCTCCTACCCTGCAGCCATATGAAGTTTCAAGATTTTTTTTTTTAATTATTATTAGGAAGTAAACATGGAGGATTTTATAGTGTTGCTTAGAACTCATCTTTTTCTTTCAAGAGCAAAAGGGATCCTTTTTGTGAAATAACCACACTTTTCAAAAACATGCATTTTGGTATTCCTCTGTTACCCATCTCTACCTTACTGACCCTTGTGGTGTCCCACATACAGATGTTAATAGCTTCAGAGGTATAATGGTTCTTGAGGGGCTTGTCCGAGTATGAAATTGATTCTTTATTGGTATTTGCCCGACTCTGGCTGAGTTTCGCTGCCTCAGGGGCTACTGTACCAATGGTTGCTTGTATTAACTCACATAGCAATATGAGAACTTCACAACATATCAATTGGAAATGCTTAGCAGTTAGAGTGCAGTTGGTGTATTTTTAAAAAGGAATACCACTGCTGGTACGGTGTGTTTTTTCTTTGTCACGTAGTTGGAGGAAAAGACCGATCACCACCGTTTGTCCTGCTTTCCAGCATTATTGATCGGCTTCCGATGTTTTCTTGGGTCCTATAAAATTGATTCTACAGGTGCCATTGCTGATGTCGTCTTACATTCTAACCAACCAAATGTTTTATCAAACTAAGCTCTTGCATTCTCTTTTCCTGCATTACTTCGAGCACTGTCTTTTACAAATTCCTAATGAGTTAATTTACCCTTTAGTTTTCCTGAGTAAGATTATAAAAAGTTAAACCCTTCTACCAATAGTACAAAGGCAGACATAATAAAGTAGGATCACAATACAAACCCAGTTGAGTAGCATTATAAGTATAGAAACCCTTTTATATTTTGTTGCTCTTCATTATTCAGGAGAAAACTGCAGAAAAGTCAATAATCTAAAATACTTTGTAGTACAGTAATCAAATGTTTCAACCCATATATATATCCTTCATCCTTTGTGTTGCTAGGGAACACATGAGCAAAATCTATCATGCGTACTTCCACTTCTGCATTCTCCTTTAGCTCTGGGGATATACTGCAGAACACGGTTTCCAGTTGGGGTAAAATGTTTCCATTTAGATGCTCTTGGGAAACACAGGTAGTGTTTTTCCATAATTTACCTTGCTGCAGGTTTTCTGCTTTCTGTGAAACCTGGCTGTGGTGCCTCTTAGAGCAGGCTGCTGCGTGAAATCCATACATTTTAGACATGTTTTTGCCTACCGAGGCCTCCGTTTTTCCATTCTCTGTAGGGCTTATGACATGAATGTTGTTGTTGCGCTCCGGCACTTCTCCATCTGGCAGCTGTCCTTTGGGTGCAACTCTTTTGCCCATCAAGGCTCCGTCATTCAACCTTCCAGTCTGCAGAGAAGAACCTTCGTAAACAAACAGCAACGAGCTTGCATAAAAATGAAGCTTGTCCTGGCTCTCAAACCACTGCAGAATTTTCAGAATTTTCTGAATGCTTGCAGCAACAGCATCTTTCCTCAAACAGCATCCATTATGAAAAAAACCGGAAACACCTGCAAAAAAGTATTCAATACAACAATTTACTTATATATTAAAAAAAAAATTATATTCTGCCTCATTCAGATTACAATAAAACAATAAAAATCAAAACAAAGCATGCAAGATGTAATAAAATCGGGACAAAACAACAAGTCCAACATCTTTCTTACAGACCAAGAAATTGTACTCAAATATCTCATATATAACCTTACATGACACATTCATTCATCATATTAAGAAAAAGCCTGTCTAAATATGTCCCCTAATGTATTTATTTATTTATACTTTTTTATGCCGACATTCATGAAATAATCGTATCATATCAGTTTACATAGAACAGGGGTATGATAACAATAGCATGTACAAGTTATAGGTTGGTCAGTTGCCCTGAAGTTAGAGGGACAGTCTTAAATTTATTAATAACTTTTTTATTCCACTCTGTCCAGCAAAAAGAAAAATGCACCCATCAATGTAATTTTAGGAGGCTCTAATGTCCCTTATTCCTCTCACATATCTCAAAATGTGCTTCAGAATAGCCTTTAAATTTGACATCCTAGTGCAAACAAGAAATAACACTGATCATTAGCACAGTGCCCTAACATCACCGCCTCAGTTTGGGTAAAAAAGGAGTAACATACAGTTAACTAGTACACTTAACAAGTCTCAGTATCTGCTGTGAGACATGCAACCTTCTTTTTTGCAGACTCTGGCAAAGTAATTGCTTCTATAGCTTGTTCATTAAAACTGGTGTCTATTTTTCTGCATTTCAGGATTTTGGACAGCCTGTGCATCTTTCTGCAACATAGGATGGAAGGAGCTCTGTGCTGCTATTCAGTTAAACTAAAGCTTCCCAGATGCCTTGGGTTCAGTATCTACTACTGTGCATCGATTGTGTTTTGCTGGTCATTATGACCACTGGTGTAGCTGACAAAGTACAAGAGCAATGCCCTTTGAAATGCTCAAGAGCATGAGTCCTGCTTCAGTTCCAAGAATTCTTTTCCATTACATCAATGGGTGAAATGCAACACAAACATCACAAATTAGTCGAGTGTGAATACAGTATCAAAGTACCACATCACTGGCAGTCAGTGGAGATAAAACAAGCCATGCAGTCCTGATTTCTTCTTTTTTTTCAGTCTTTCGAATGGAAAGAAAGTTGTAGAACTAAGGGACATAAAAAGCTCAAAGGAGGCAGGCTCCAGAGCAAAATCAGGACATATTTTTTTCATGGAAAGGGTGGTGGAAGCATGGAATGCCCTCCCAGAAAAGTTAATGAAGACAAGAATGGTAATTGAATTCAAAAGTGCGTGGGTTAAACACAGAGAATCCCTAATGGCTAAAAGATGGAAATGAAGAACTTGCACATGCAGCAATTACTACCCTTATCAGAAGGCATGGAATAACTACAGGGAGCAGCAATTACTAAACTTAATAGAAGGCAAGGGATCACCCATAAGAAGCAGCAGTTTCTGCCCAAAGCAACGTCCTGGGCAGACTAGGTAGACCACTTGAGTCTCCTTCTATAGTCATTTACTAAGTTACTATTTCAACACACTATGAGGTAGATTTTAAAAACATACGCGCGTGCGTACTTTTGTTCGCGCACCAACGCGAACAAAAGTGCACTGGATTTTATAAGATACGCGCGTAGACGCGCGTATCTTATAAAATCCGGGGTCGGCACACGCAAGGGGTTGCACATTTGTGCAACTTGCGCGCGCCGAGCCCTGCGCGCGCTGCCCGTTCCCTCCGAGGCCGCTCCGAAATCGGAGCGGCCTCGGAGGGAACTTTTTTTCTAACACCCCCTTCCCTTACCTGACCCACCCCCCCCCCCGGCCCTATCTAGACCCCCCCCCCTACCTTTATCGGAGAAGTTACTACTGCCTCCAGGCAGTAAGTTACTACTGCCTCCAGGCAGTAGTAGTAACTTACGCGCGCTGGCGGCAGGCCCCGACACAGGCCGCTGTGTCGGGGCCTGCCCCGATCTCTAATCGGCCCCCTGGCCACGCCCCCGACCGCCCCTTTTTGCAAGCCCCGGGAATTACGCACGTCCTGGGGCTTGCGCGCTCCGCCAAGCCTATGCAAAATAGGCTCGGCGAGAGGAGGGGGGGTTTGGGGTAGGTTTTCGGGGGGTATGTGTCTATCCCTTTGAAAATCTACCGCTATAGGAGGTTATAATCCTAAAAAGCAGCAGCCCATGACCATCAGAATGATTTTGTGTGGCATTACAGGCCTACTATCTTTTCCAGTTTAGAAACAGAGAAATGAAAGCAGAAAAAATTGTATGGCTCATCTAGTCTGCCCATCCATCCAATTTATCTAGCCCTACAATCCCTCAGAGATCCCCTGTATTTATCCCATACTTTCTTGAATTCAGATACCATTTTTTTTCTCCACTACTTCTACTGGGAGGCCATTCCATAAAACCTCTACCCTTTCAGTAAAGAAATATTTCCTATTTCACCCTCATCCTACGACTTCTCGTTCTAGAGCCTCCTTTCCATTGAACGAAGCGATCAAGGGAGGAAGATGAAAGAGGGCAGGAGTAATCTTAGAAAATATTTAATTCAACTCTACATTCCCTTATGCTCAATGAAACCTAAAGCACTGAGGAGAAAACAGTACACCCCACAACACAAAGTGCTGAACACATTCGATTCTGGTATCCAATAAACAGCCTTAGAAAATGTTAGAGTAAACACTGAGATGTGTGAATATTTCATGATGCTTCATTTCTCTGGTACAGAAATTTGCACATAATGTTATCCAAATTACTGTCTTAAGTAAGCCAGACTACAAATAGAGTCAGCTTGTGACCAAAGGCCCTAACCAATGGAAGAGCAGCTTTAAAAATGCTTAATGACATCACAATGTGCTCAGACCCCCTTGAGATTTAAAAACGTGGCTATTTAAGAAAGCTTTCGAGGGTATGGAATAACCAATTTATTGTTGCATGGATTTTCTTTCCAAATTTGAAATATGAGGCATGCCTTTTCCTTTATTATTTTAGTTTATAAGTTTTTGTTTTATGCTATAATATTGATTTTATTTTGATAGTTTGTTTTATATAAAATTCTATTGTACTGTTGATTTTATATTATCGATTTTATTTTCTATTTATTGTAAACCGTCGTGATTAAATACGGATTAACGGTATATAAAAGCTTTAAATAAATAAAATAAACTGAACTGGCTCATTGTCCATAGGAAACTAAGATAAAAAAAAATAATAAAACTAAACAAGATTTAAGTGTTGGGGAAGATGAACAGATGAAAAGTGTGAGCTGGATACTGTTGTATCTGTGCAAGAAATCTGAAAGAATGGTTCAAAAGTCATGGGTGGGGGAAGGGAGCGAAAACTGCTTGAATCTACAAAATAGTGATATTATAAGGCCAGTTTCTTTATAGGAAACTAAGCTAACAAGGAATGGTTGAATTTATAAATAAAATGATTTTCTGATGATTTCTTGTGCCACCATAATACACAAAAGCCATCTCTACAATTGCGAGATAGTGGCGTATTGAATCACTTCTGTCTTTACACCTCTTGAAACTCTTAAATGCCTTCATTTAGTCAAGCTCCTCTTGCTTTAGTTTTTTCAGTGTTTTGTACAAGCATGATTTATTCATTGCTCGGCCCATGGCCAGGCCTCTAATTCTAATATACAATTTATGAATCATTTAGTGGATAAGATCTACATCTAAAATTCCATACACACACACAGTGTTACTGTAAGAGACAGCAACAGCTACTGTGGGCACTTAAAATTAATGGCAAAGAGGAAAGAAAGAAAGAAAGATAGCAAGATTCTGACAGACATTTCACTCTTCCAGTGGATGTCTGGCTTTTCTGGGGGGAAAAAAAGTTCCCTGCTATCACAATAAATCTTTTTTAAAAGATTACATGAAGATGCTTCCTGCATAATCGGAAACTGAAAAGCATATGGCCAACACTGTTTTAGCATTTGTTTTCCATTTCTAACAAGAATTTAATTTAAGAAAAGGTTATTTTAACCCTTTAATTTGGTATAAAATTATGTGTGTAAATTATGGAGAGTTAACACTAAGTGGAACAAAAGTGTTTACAATTTACTGCAAGAAATGCATTCAATTTTATCTTAATAATGTATCTATTTACAACATCCCCTAACCATGAACAGACCTAGGAAGTCAGTCAAGTCTCAAGAATCAAAAGTACTTAGAATTTTTGATCCTAAGTAATTTCTCCAGGCCCACCATATTGTGTCTTGGTAATACTGGATAGCTAGGAATCTGAACTTTTCAAATGTAAGATTTGTAATGTAAACAATTTATAAAATATGGCCATCAAGAATTACCCAATAGAAATTTAAATGGCTTCCTAAATGTGCATCAAATCCGTAACCCCCTCCCCCCAAAAAAAATTAATATAATTTAAAAATATAAAAAATAGGAAGATATTTTTTCCTCTTAGTCTGCTTTTCCAAATGACTACAGAGTGAAAACTCTAAACTCTGTAATGGAATTTTGCTCATTTTGATTTAAAGCTGCCTTGACCAAATGTTTTCCAATTCCTCTATGTATAGTGCCTTGCAAAAATATCTTCACACCTTTTACATTTTTTTCATATTCTGTAAAAAAAAAAAAATATGAATCAAATGCAGTCGAATAGGAGTTTCACTGATCTACAGCACATACTCTATATTTTCAAAATGAAATTATAGAAATAGTCCAAAAATATTTTAATATTATTAAAAAAAAAGTCATCTTGATTGCAAAATAATTTACATCCTTATATAGTTTTAAGGCCTATGTCCAATCATAATAGCTGAACCGATTCAAATTCTCCTGGATAAAGAATCAATCTGTTCTTTAGTATGAACTGAATTTAAAGCAAAGGTCAAAACATGCTGAACAAGAAGCTGTCAAAAGAACTCTGGAATCATGTTATTCAAAAGGTACAGCTTAGGGGAAGGCTATAAGAAAATTTCAATGGGTTTGAACATCCCTTGGGGCACTGTCAGGTCCATCTCTATAAAGTGGAAACAGTTTAATACAGCCAATGCCACAATCAAGCTATCCCTCCAAAGTCAGTAGCTGTGTGTTAAAGAAAATGTAGAAGATACATGTTTCATACTGACTCCACAAGAGGGACACCAACATGTATGTTTCAATAAAAATACAAGATGAACTTTTGACCAGAATGACAATACGTGCTCAGATCTGCCTGTTGACTTAAGAGCTATAGCTTTTCTCCGCAAATAATGAATAAGTTGCCCAGGTGTATGGGACAGAAAAACAACTCAAACCTGCCCAGAGACGAAAGACAGCCTATCCCAAAAGGCTAGCTTATCAGACATGTCAGCTCATAGAAAAGCACTGACACTACAAGACAGCTCATGGGTCAGGAAATTGTTGGATAGAGATCATACCCTGGTCCGAAGTCACCATGCAGTAGGAGCAGTAACACCCCCCTACCCCAAAATGGGAGAGGGGGGACCAGCACTCGGAAATTAGAAAACACCATCCACCCCTCTGTTTCATTGTGCATGAGCTGTTTACTTAAGCATGCCTGGGCTGTTAAAAGCAGCCAAAGAAAGGGCTCAGGGGGAGTAGAGAGGGAACTGGCAGAAGAATTCCACACACACCAGCAAGAGATGACACCCAAAGCATCACCCCTGCCCCTCTCTGTGATGAAGCAGATGAACTCCAATGTCCTGCACCTGAAGAAGCCCTGCTGTTACCTGGCTGTTCATCTCGAACCAGTCTTTTTTTCTTCAGGGCTCAGACAAGCCTTAGCCCAGCAATCGACTGATGCCAAGAATGTGGGCTCCCTTCGGCAGAGACTACTTCCTCAGAGACTGCTTCAGGGTGAAACAGAAGTTAATCTCCCAAAGTTATGGAGTTAACTAAGCAAGTCTCTGATAGGTTAATGTTTACTAATGATGCAGTGCTTTACTCAGTATAAACCTGAACATAAGATCATAAGAAGTTGCCATACTGGGTCAGACCAAAGGTCCATCCAGCCCAGCATCCTGTTCGCAACAGTTGCCAATCCAGGTTACAAGTACCTGGCAAGTACCCAAACATTAAGTAGATCCCATGCTACTAATGCCAGTAATAGCAGTGGCTATTCCCTAAGTCAGTTTGATTAATAGTAGTTAATGGACTTCTCCAAGAACTTATCCAAACCTTTTTTAAACCCAGCTACACTAACTGCCCTAACCACATCCTCTGGCAAAAAATTCCAGAACTTGTGTGTTGAGTGAAAAAAATTATCTGATTAGATTTAAATGTGCTATTTGCTAACTTAATTCAGTGCCCCTTAGTCTATTATCCGAAAGAGTAAATAACCAATTCACATTTACCCATTCTAGATCTCTTATGATTTTATAGACCTCTATCATATTTCCCCCCCCCCCACTAAGCTGTTTCTTCTCCAAGCTGAACAGCCCTAACATCTTTAGCCTTTCCTTATAGGGGAGCCATTCCATCCCCTTTATCATTTTGGTCACCCTTCTCTGTACCTTCTCCAGTGCAACTATATCTTTTTTGCGATGCGGCGACCAGAACCGTACACAATACTCAGGGTGCAGTCTCACCATGGAACAATACAGAGACATAACATTTTTTGTTTTATTCACCATTCTAATAATTGCTTTTCTGACGGCCACCACACACTGAGCTGACAATTTCAATATATTATCTACTATGACACCTAGATCTTTTTCCTAAGTGGTAGCACCTAATATGGAACCTAAAATCGTGTAACTACAGCATGGGTTATTTTTCCCTATATGTATCATCTGCCATTTGGATGCCCAATCTTCCAGTCTTGCAAGGACCTCCTGCAATTTATCACAATCCTCTTGTGATTTAACTACTCTGAATAATTTTGTATCTTCTGCAAATCTGATTACTTCACTCATCGTATTCCTTTCCAGATCATTTATAAATATATTGAAAAGCACTGGTCCAAGTACAGATCCCTCAGGCACTCCACTGTCTATCCTTTTCCACTGAGAAAATTGACCATTTAATCCTACTCTGCTTCCTGTCTTTTAACCATGACTTTTTAGTTTTCTTAGAAGCAGATTTGTGAGGCAAGACTTCCTTTGGGTAAATCCATGCTGACTGTGTTCCATTAAACCTCGTCTCTCTTTAGAATAGTTTCCACTATTTTTCTCAGCACTGAAGTCAGACTCACTGGTCTATAGTTTCCTAGATCAACTCTGGAGCCCTTTTCAAACTATTGGGGTTACACTGGCCACCCTCCAGGCTTCAAGTACAATGGATGATTTTAATATTATGTTACAAATTTTAATAGATCTTAAATTTGATTTTTGAGTACCTTCAGAACCCTGGGGTGAATACCTTCCGGTCCAGGTGATTTGCTACTTTTTAGTTTGTCAATCTGGCCTATTACATCTTCTAGGTTCACAGTAATTTGGTTCAGTTCATCTGACTCAACACCCTTGAAAAGCATCTCCAGAACAGGTATCTTCCCAATAACCTCATTAGTAACATAGAAGCAAAGAATTCATTTAGTTTTTTTCAATGACCTTATCTTCCCTAAGAGGCCCTTTAACTCCTCACAGGTTTCCTACTTCAAATATATTTTTTAAAGTTTTCATTATAAGTTTTTGCCTCTACGGCCAACTTCATTTCAAATTCTCTATTAGTTTGCCTCATCAATGTTTTACACTTAACTTGACAATGCTTATGCTTTTTCCTTTTTTCTTCACATGGGATCCTTCTTCCAATTTTTGAAGGATTTTTTTTTTTTTTTTTTAGCTAAAATAGCCTCTTTCACCTCACCTTTTAACCTTGCTGGTAATCCTTTTGCCTTCCTTCCACCTTTCTTAAAACGTGGAATACATCTGGACTGCGCTATTAAGATTGTATTTTTAAACAATGTCCACTTTTAATCTTTGCAGCTGCACCTTTCAGTTTTTTCCTATTTTCCTCATTTTATCAAAGTTTCCCATTTGAAAATTTAGTGTTAGAGCTGTAGATTTACATATTGTCCCCCTTCCAGTTATTAGTTCAAATTTGATCATATGATCCCTATTTGCCAAGTGGCCCCACCACTGTTACCTCTCTCACCAAATCCTGTGTTCCACTAAGAATTAGATATAAAATAGCTCCCTCTCTCATTGGTTCCTGAACCAATTGCTCCATGAAGCAGTCATTTATTTCATCCAGGAACTTTACGTCTCTAGCATGTCCTGATGTTACATTTACCCAGTGAATATTGGGGTAATTGAAATCTCCTATCATTACTGACTGCAAATTAGGTTAGCTTCCCTGATTTCTCTTAGCATTTCATCATCTGTTTAATCATTTTGGCCAGGTGGATAGTAATATATTCCTATCACTATACTCTTACCCAACACTCACGGGATTTCTACCCATATAGATTCTGCTGAGCATTATTTATTTATTATCAAGTTTTATATACCATCATTCAGTTTCGCCATCATAACGGTTTACAAGTTTCGATCGAAGTCGGACATGTTAGAGAAGTAATACAGGCATTGTAATACAAATGAGATAAAAGTTATCATTGGAAGTAAACGAAGCAATGTAATAATGATGAAATACAAGTTATAATTAGAAGCGTGCAATTGCATTAAAATATGATAAGGGTAGAAATAAAAGTTGTCATGTCTGAGAGAGATAAAGATATTGAGATGCAGTAAAGAGGTATATTGTGAGGCGGATGCATGATTGTCATTGGGTGCTTTGATAGGCCTTGGTGAACAGCCAGGTTTTCAAGTCTTTCTTGAATGTTTTCAAGTTGGGTTGTAGTTTTAATTCGGTTGGAAGTGTGTTCCACGGTTTAGGGTTAGCGAGAGAGATGGCTCTTTCCTGGACTGAGGTAAGTTGTGCGGTTTGAACAGATGGAATTGTCAGGAGGCCTTTTGTTGGTTGAACGGAGGTTTCGTTGTAGTGCATGGAGTCTGATAGCTGCACTTAGCCAGTCAGTTTGTTCTTCATGTATTAATTTGTGTAGAATGGTCAGAATTTTGTATTCTATTCGGAATTTTAATGGGAGCCAATGTAGAGATATGAGAAATGGAGTTATATGTTCATAGTTTTTTGTGCCTGTTAGGATTCTGGCAGCTGTATTTTGTAAGATTTGGAGTGGACAAATATTGGAAAGCAGTAGTCCAATTAATAAGGAGTTGCAATAGTACAAGCTGTAGAATATGAGTAATTGAAATACTGATCTGAAGTCATTTGGAGTTAAAAACAGCTTTAAACGTCTCAATGTTAGTAATTTGTGATATCTGTCCCTTATTTTGGTTGTGATGTGCTTCTTGAAGGATAATTCATTGTCAATGATGACTCCTAAGTTGCGTGCATGCATGACCGGGGAAATTGATGCCATTTGATTCTCAAGATTGAGAGGTGGTGGAGGGGATTGACTAGTTTTTCTTTCCAGGATTATTATTTCTGTCTTTTCAATGTTAATTATGAGTTTCATATGCGTTAACAGTTGTTTGATTACAGAGAGATAGATTACTTTTTTTTATAGGTTTCTTCTAATGTATTTTGAATTGGGATTAGTATTTGGATGTCATCAACAGAGGAAGTGAGTCAGGCCAAGTCCAGCTAGAAAGTGACATATCAGAAGTAGGTAAATGTTAAAGAGCAATGCAGATAGAGCGGAGTCTTGGGGACTCCAGTGTTTAGATTTATTTATTTATTTTTTTTTAGAGAGGGTATTATTAGTTATTACATGGTAGCTTCTATTTGATAGGTAAGATGAAAACCACTTAGTTATTCCTATTTCCATCAGCCGGTCAAGAAGGATTGTGCGGTTTACCGTGTCAAACGCTGCTGATAGATCTAAGAGGATTAGTAAGTAGCTTTGCCCATTGTCGAAGACTCTGAGGATGGTGTCATTTAGTGAGAGGAGTAGTGTTTCAATGCTTAGGTGTTTCCTGAAACCAAACTGCGCAGGATATAAGATGCTGTTCTTTTCTAGGTGATCGGTGAGTTGTGAGTGGCCAACCTTTTCAAAGATCTTGGCAATAAATGGTAAGTTAGATATAGGGTGATAGTTTAGTGGGTTGTCTGGATCAAGATTGTTCTTTTTTATGATGGGCTTAATTACTGCTGATTTTAAGAAATCGGGGTACTTTCCTTCTGCAAAAGATAAGTTGACAATCTTGGTTACAGTCTTGATTAAGGTGGTTTCTATGGTTTTTATCGCTGGTATGGGAATGTGTCAAGGGAGTGATTGGCTGGATTCATTTTTTTGATGATTGTTGGATTTCCAGTGAGAAGGCTGGGTCAAAGTTCGACCAGCTTGGTATTTTTTTTTTGCATCTTGATATTTTAAATATTATCATTAAGGTTGTTACTGATTAAAATTAATTTTCTCTTTAAAGAATTCCACAAACTTATTGCATCCTTTTACGGTAAATGATGTTTTATGCTCATTCAGGGTTTTAGTAAGATTTTGAGTAATGGAGAATAGCATTCTGGGGTAATGTTGTAACTTGTTGATTTTGTTTGAGAAGAATTCTTTGCGTTATTGATAAGTTTTTTATAGTAGGATAAGTAAGTTCAAAAAGCGGTTAGAAGAGAATTTGATTCTCTTTTTCCAATTTTTTCTCTGATTTCCAATATTTGTCCACTCCAAATCCTACAAAATACAGCTGCCAGAATCCTAACAGGCACAAAAACTACGAACATATAACTCCATTTCTCATATCTCTACATTGGCTCCCATTAAAATTCCGAATAGAATACAAAATTCACGGAGCGGGATGCCAGTGGCCAGTGGTTGGTGTTCCACCTTCACGGAGCGGAAGGATGGAGGCCTGCCATCTCCAAATTAAAAAAAAAAAACAAAAAAAACAGGGGTGGGCAAGAGTATGTAAAATTAACGAAGAGTTCATAAGCTATAGGTATTACCAATTATTAGGCTTATTCAATATTTGTTGATAATGTGGCTTTCAATGCATACTTCACTTTCAATACATATCCAACATAGCTCTCTACTTCAACAGCAGGGGAGAAGAAAAACTAATACTTCACGCATATCCAGCATAGCTCTCTGCTACAACGGCAGGGGAGAAGAAAAACAACCAGTAAGGCTGAATAACATAGTCTGGGTAAATAAATAAGTATGTGTGTAGCTTGCTTATTGCGGCAGTTACTACCCCTAACTAATCAAGCTTGATATTTCACTTGGATGCAGCTCCATCACTGCTCTCTGCATTAATGGTGGGGGTGAAAGGGAAATAGAACCAAAGGTTACTAGGAGCCAAGAGAAACAGATAAGTATGAGAAAAAAAAAAAGAAGTGTGAGGCTTGCTGGGCAGACTGGATGGGCCGATTGGTCTTCTTCTGCCGTCATTTCTATGTTTCTATTTATATGTTTCTATGATTTATTCTTACGCCATGCTTTGTCTTTTTTCCTGAGTTCCCATTTGGCGGATCTAATATTTTCATTGTACCATTGATTCTGATGTTGTGGGTTTTTCCTTGTCTTTGTGATGGTGGGGTTTATTTCGATGAGACAGATTTGGTGATATTGAGCCAGAGGTTATGGCATTTTCAAAATTGGATAGATCTATGTTTGTTAGTTCAAGTTGTAGTTTTTGTTGAAGAGTTTCAATATTAAAAGGAAGTCAGTAGATAAACTTCATCGGGTCATTTTTTGTGATTGAAGTTGCAAGTCATGTAAGAGTCGTATGTTAACCAGGTGTCGGTGTTAATAAAGACAAGTTCTAGGCTGTGACCAGCTTGTGTGCTGGTCCAGTTTCTTGTAAGATTTTATCCTGTTGGACTCTATGCCCTCCCAGACAAAAGTGCCACACCCCCACCAAGTTGATCCTCCCTATTATTGTATTGTAATTTGTACCCTGATATAGCACTGTCCCATTGGTTATCCTACTTCTACCAGGTCTCCAGATTCCAATTATGTCTATCATCATTCACTGCTATAACTCCTCTCCCATTTTACTTCTTAAGGCTTCTGGCATTGGCATATAGACATTTCAAAGTGTGTTTTTTGTATTAACAACCTATTTGGAATCCTTTAGCTCAGGTGATTCTTTACTTATAGGCAAATGGACTACTTTTGCTTTTATTGTAACCTCTCTGTTGCTCTATTAAGGAAGTTAGGATAAGATAAACATATGCCTCTAACTGCTAAGCCTGAAATGTCTGAAAATAAAGCAGTCTGATACAGAGACAAATAGATGTCTTTTCTTAGACTTTTCTGATTGTATATAAGGTAAGTAGTGGTAAGTTTCCATAGCATGGCCAGTATTTCTTAGAGAGGGCAGGGGAGGAGGAGGAGGCAGCCTCCGCCTGGCTATGCATACCCTTATATTGGTTACAAAACTGCTCTGGAAAGTCACTGAGGCGCAAGATTTTTTTTTTTTTTTAAAGAACTACAGGAGGTCTCTGCCCGAGACTGAGGAAAATGTTGACTATGCAATACATTTCAAGATTACGCAATAAACATAACCTGTATAATGAGGGTGGCAAGAAGGAAGCCACTGTTGAAGAAAAGCCATATGAGGTATACCACAACATTTGCAAAGAAATACTTAGGGAACATTGCAAACATGTGGGAGAAGGTTTTGTGGTCTGAGGAGACCAAAGTGGAACTTTGTGGGCTCAATACTAAGCGATAAGTGTGGCATAAAAATCATTCTGCTAACACCATCCCTACAGTAAAACATATTGGTGGTAGCATTATATTGTGAGGATGGTTTACAACAGAGACAGGGAAGCTTGTGAAGACTGAAGAAAATATGGACAATGTAAGTACAAGCAGATCTTAGAGGAAATCCTGTTCCTGTCTGCCACAGAACTGAGACTCGGGGGAAGCTTCACTTTTCAGCAGGACAATGATCCTAAGCACAAAGCAAAAGTAACAATGAAGTGGCTTAATAAGAAGAGAGAATGTCCTTGAGTGACCCAGTTAAAGCCAAGACCTGAATCCAATAGAAAATGTGTCAAGACTTGAAGACTGCAATTCACAGACTATCCCCAGCCAACCTGAAAGAATTTGAGCTATTCTGCCCAGAATGGACAAAACTGCACTATCCTGTGTGCAAAGTTGGTAGATGCTTATCCTAAGTTACTCATGACTGCTATATAGCTGCAAAACAGGATTATACCAAGCACTGCAATCCACCCTGAACTACTTGACCGGGTAGGATGGAATATAAATTATTTTAAATAAAATAAATAAATAGAGTCAAGGGGTGTGAAGACTTACACAATCAAGACTTTTTGTATTTTTTCTTGATTACTTTTGGATTTCTATAATTTTTCTTTCACAATGTAGCTGTAGAATGTGCTATGTAGAACAGTTACACAATCTATTTAAATGCATTTTGATCTGTATTTTTTTTTTTAAACAAAAGAATGTAAAAAAGAGCAAGGATGTGAAGACTTCTGCAAGGCACTGATACAGCTGGAGAGAATAACAGAAGCCAAAACTACATCTGAATTCAGTGCTCAATTATATCTACACACACAGGCTATGGAGTTCTCTCACTGATATACAGAACACTCAGTTCTCCCATTGATAAATTTCAATTTTCAGTTGTATTTATTGCCTATATATATAGGGATTCTGATTTCAGGTTTTAACAGATAAACCCCAATAAGACCACCCCTACCTGCTGTAAAAAATAAAATAAAATAAGTGTTTGTTAGAGAAACACTACTTCCTTAATTCTCTCTCTTTCTCATTTGCCTACCTTGGAACCATGCTAACCACTCCTCAGTTGCATATGTATTTCATTCAAAAAACATAGAAATATGACTGCAGAAGATGACCGTATAGCCATCCAGTTTGCCCATCTGCCCAATTAATTTAGAATTATAATTACTATCATTTCCTTAGAAATCTCCTGTTTATCCCATGCTTTCTTGAATTCAGCTACTGTTTGTCTTCACCACCTCCAATGAGAGGCTGTTCCACACATCCACCACCCTCTCTGTAAAGAAATATTTCATAAGATTACTCCTGAGTCTACCCCATTTCAACTTCATCGCATGACCTCTCATTCTAGAGCCTCTTTTCCGTTGAAAGAGGCTTATCTCCTGTGCATGGAAACCTTTGAGTTATTTAAATGTTTATCATATCTCCCCATCTTGCTTTTCTTCTAGGGTATACATGTTTAGATCTTTAAGTCTATCCACATAGGCTTTAGAATGATGACTGACTATTTTAGTAACCACCCTCTGGACCAACTCCAACTGATTTATATCCTTTTGAAAGTGCAGTCTCCAGAATTATACACAGTATTCCAAATAAGGTCTCACCAGGGACTTATACGGGGGCAATATCGTCTTTTTTTCTGCTGACTTCTCCCCCTTTGCAGCCAAGCATTTTCTGGATTTTACTGTCAAGTTATCCATCTGTTCGCCCACCTTAAGATTATCAGATATAATTACCCCCAGATCCTGCTCTTCCTATGAGTTTAGAAGAATTTCACCTCCAAAGCTGTAGCTTTCTCTTGGGTTTTTGCCTTGAGATTCAACCAGAATAGGTACCCAACAACAGTATCTACGCTTTGAATACCACACACCGATTTTTGGTATCCATAAAGAACTAATTAGCTAGAAAATAATTACCTAAATTTACCATTTATAAACACCTAAAATCAGAAGTTCTATTAATATACTATTGAACTAGCTCATAAGACCTGTACAGTGTGCAACATTATTTTACTGAAATCTGAGAGGTGAGGCTTTGCTGTGACTGAACTAATCTAAACCAAATGAGCACAAATATTTTCTCTCATCTCAACAGCAAGCAGATAAAGTGCAGGTCAGACAGTCTGAGTGACCATTTTGCCTTTCAACAACTGTCATTTTCCATACCTACTTTCTAAAATTGTGAAGAAAAAAAAGAAAAGAAAAATGTATACTCCAATTAGCACAAAAAAATATTTACAAATATGCAAATGGAGAAAGGGAAGAGTTATCATGCTTTTCAAACAGAATGAAGCTAAAGAAACACATGTGAGACAGAGCAGTGGGCTGCCTAGACTGGTTGTATGTATTTTATCAAACCAGAGAATAAACTTGTCCAGTGAACTGCTGTTCTTCTATCCAACATTCTCTACATGGCCTGCAACACTTGAGTCTATAACCAGACTCTTGGCTTCAACCTCTCGAGTTTAAAATCCCAGATTGAACAGATTTTTCCCTCACTGTGCTGCCTCTTAATTATTTTACTTATATTCCACTTTTCGAAATTTCAAAGTGGATTACATTCAGGTTCTGTACGTATTTCCCTAACCCCCAAAGGACTTACACTATTTGGGTCATTCATCAAAATGCGTTAGGGCCTCAATGCACATTAAATGGGTCTAATGCACATTGCGCATGCGATAAATAGCATAACGCAAGGTAATATGCACATTTTAATTTTAGTTTGCAAGTGGGAGGAGTTACTGAAAATTAAGGTATTCTTCCGCATTCCGCGATAGATTAACGCACAGTAACACGGGATTTAATGTCAGAAATAACTACACTTTTTTTTTTGGCGATAGAAGGTAAAAAAGTTTTTATTGTGTGCCCATGGCCGTTATTGCAGATCGCAGCTATTATCTCACACAATAAAATGAAGCCTATCAGACACACCTACCATGCCCTCCTGGGCCAATAAAGACACCTGTTCTTACCCGGCAGGTCTTCCTAAACACATAATGTTAGTGGCAAGTTTACTTGTTGGGGGATACTGGATGCATCAGGAGACTCACCGCAGACAACCAGAACAAGAACCACCACCACCA
>NW_021821469.1:0-67789 GCF_901001135.1 Rhinatrema bivittatum
CCCTCGTGCTGTTATGCAAAACTACTCAAGGCCCAAGCCACAGGGCCAGCCCTAGAAGCATTTTTTTTTTTATTTGAATTTTTATGAATAGTGTAAATGGATTTTATTTTGGGCCCTGGAGATTCTTTTCTGCTACTTTGGGCTTATCGGACCTGCTCCAACTGGGAATAAGGTGCCTTGAGCCTTCATTTGCCGTAATACAGAAATGGGATGAGTGAGTCCCATTTTACGCTTCCTCCCTAGCAGCCCGACCGTATAGCAATAGTCACCTGACTGAAAGGAGTGGTGTAGCACAGAAGGAGTTTCAGAATTTAGGATATACTCTTGGACATCTAGAACGGGCCTTTTGGGTTTGTGGCATAATGTGGACTCTGGTCGAAGTTGGGCAATGACTCCTCCCACGGGGAAGTGCCCCATGGGGAACACAACGATAGGCTAGATGCAATAGCAAGCGGACACAGAGGAACGGAAGCTTTATTATACTGCTGTGATGAAGATGATCCTTGTCGAGGAATGGACAGTGCTGTAGTCCAGCGATATCACAGTAAGGCTCCAGAAAGTCTCAGTAGTACTGTAGTTGATGATCTCATCCCAAAAATGTAGCGATGGTCCAGTAGTATTCTGCAGTGCGGGATAGGCCGTGAACCTGAAGGATGAGCAAGGAGAGCTTGGAGCGTAGTAGTACTCACTAGCTAGCAGCAATGATAGCTTCCTGCGGTAGTTGAGTGAAAGAGAAGGACCCATGGTCCAAGGTGCAGGATACCCTGAGCAGGATAGGCCCTCGAGGAGCGAGTACCTAGGAGCACCGAGGGTACCTGGAATAAAGCAGACAAGACCCCTGAGGGTGGGTGTCCTGAAGGTTAGGCTGAATAACCCCGGAGGGCAAGTAGAAGCGAGAGGCCCCCAAGGAGCGGGTACCCAAAGCTTCGGGAGGAGGCAAAATACCCCGGAGGGTAGTGAGGAATCCAAGCGAGCAGCTTAGAAGCGGTCAGAGTAGCAAAACTGAAGTCCTTGCTAACTCGTTGTATAGGAGCAGAGCAGAGGTTTAAATACCCGGAGGTACTGACGTCATGCAGTGGGGCCACCCCTGAGGTTCCCAGCCATGATGTGCTTAAGAACGTGGGCAGCGTGCGTGCGTGCGACCTAGGAGGCTTCAGGAAGAAGCATGGCGGGCGGGGACGGCCCATGCTGGCTCGGAGACGGAGCAGCGGAGGCAGCCATCCTTCCGAAGGAGGAGGAGAAAGGTAAAGAGAGGTGAGGCAGAGTGGTCGCAACCGTCTGCGACCGACGGACGCAACAGGGCCATAGCTTTCTCAGAGTTATCGTCAGTTTATGGTTAGGAGCTGCTCTCTAAAGAGGACACTGGGAATAATGGGTTAAGAAAATCCCTAAGTAGAAGGGAATAAAGCACATCAACCCATTGACTTGAGGACCTCAGCCAGTACAGCTGAATTCCCCCCTGAATGAGAGCCTGCATTCTGTGTTGGGCCTGGTATATCTGAGTGTGCACCCATTGGACATTCTGATGCTGCTTCTAATGGAAGCTACTGATCTTCAGTGTGACACTGCACTGTTTGGAACTCCAACCGTGGCTGTATGTGTGAACCTTTTACAAGATGCCAATCTGGGGATTGAGAGCCCTCCTGAAAAATTGCTTTGAGCCAGTTTCACAAGCAGAAAAGCACAGGGGAGCATATACCATCTACAGAGGGATCTAGTCCAACCTTTCCAGTGAGAGAATTCACTCCCTAGGTCCACTACTCCATCTGTTCGACCAAGACCATGAAGAATCCTAATATACCCCCAACCTGGGGATACATAAAATTGATGCCCAACATGGGGCCTGAGGGTATAGAAGGCCTGAAATGTTAATGTTCCCATGGTCCAAATATCTGATCAAGAGAGAGGCTCAAAATGATACTGAAAATGTGATAAGTCCAGAACCAAGATGATGCTTAGGTGATTAGGGAGAGCATAAACTAACAGAAAAAAGGCAGTAATAATGCACCTGTTCAAGTTATTGGTGAGTTCTCACCCGGTCTGCAGACCATATCTCAGGAAGGGTAAAGAGAGGCTAGAGGAGGTTCAGAGAAAGGCAACCAAAATGGTGTGGCATCTTCACCCAAAGCCATATGAGATGAGACTGAAGTACCTGAATACATATACCATAGAGCAGGAGTGGGCAAATTACAGCCCGCAGGCCAAACCAGGCCTGACGACAGACTTTTTCCAGCCCTCCTCCTATTCAATTTCCCCAATTATCTCCGGCCTGCTGGTGCTGTGCAACGATGTAGTCAACAATGACCTGACATCGCAGGCCTTTGTTGATGATGTTGACTTGGCTGTTGGTGGCCGGCAATGACAGGCAGTGTAGGGAGAGTAGTGTAGCCCCAGTGTCTGCCACATAAAAGAGGAGCTGGATGGTCAGCGGGGCAGGAAGGGCAGAAGCATCGTGGCCCCGTTGGAATCAGCCGTGTGCTGAAAGCCGACATAGAGAGGCTTGTGTGGCCACCGGTGGACCCCATCCACTGGCGGCCAAAAAACAGAGGCTCGTGCGGCCACTGGTGGACTCCAACCCACCCATTGGCCGAAGAAATGAAGCCGCACATCAGCACCAGCAGGGACCTCAGCATGTCTTGTCATCTGTGCAGGCCTCACGGTATTAAAAACTCGTGAGGGTAACACTTTTTCTATGCTGATCTTGTGATGCATGAGATCAGCATGGAGGAAGTGCCACACCCGTAAATTTGTATTGCTGCAGAGCAGAGAGGAGAAGCAGGAGAGCGGGGCTCCTGTAAAAGTGGGTCGGCTTCTCTCCAACAGAAGAGGGATAAGAGAGGCTTCCAAGGCTACCGGCAAAGAAAGGGGAGGGGAGACTGCCATGAGGTGAGTGAGTGAGTGTGTATGAGAGAAAATGAATAGATGGCAGTGTGTTGGTGTGTGTGTGAGAGAGAGAGAGAGAGAGAATGAATGGGTATATGTCTGGGGGTCCTTGTATGAGAGAGAATGAATGGGTACAAATCTGGGGGTCTGTGTTTGTGTCAGAGAGAATGAATAGGTGCTGTCTGGAGTCCGTTGTGTGTGTTTCAATGAATGAGTGCCTGGGGGGCTGTGTGTGTGTGTGTTAGTATGTGTGAGAATGAATAGGTGCCTGTCTGGAGTCCGTGTGTGGGTGTGAGAATGAATAGGAGCTTGCCTGAATGTGTGTGTATGAGAATAAATGGGACCTTGCCTGGGAAGGGGGGGGGGTGGGGGGGGGGAGGATAGTATGAGGGAGCCAGTGAGAGTGAGTACAAATATGTGTGTAGATGAGGAAGCCAGTGAACGTGAGTGCATATATGTGTGGGTGTGTCAGGGTGCCAACAGGGCCGGTGCAAGGGGATTTGGCGCCCTAGGCGAGCCTTCTTCCTTGCGCCCCCCCCCCCCCCGGTCTCGGCCCCGACTCCTACCTCATTCTCAATCACGCCCGCTGACTGGGGTTTTCTGGGTCGCGAGCAGATTGGGCACTGCTTGCGGCCCGCCAAATCTCCACTCCTCTTTGCCACCACTTGCGGCCCCATATGGCTCGCACCCAGTGGCGCACCAAGGGTCTCCAGCGCCCAGGGGCCAATGCATTTGTGTGCCACAGAAAATCAGTGGCATCTCTAGACAGAAGAATTTGTTTTGGGTGGGGGGGGAGCCAAAATGACATTTCTTCATCACACCCACCTCTATAGCATGGATCCTGCTTTAAAATTGGTTATAAAAAAAAAGTGTTGTATAAAAAAAGTCCAAAGGGTCCTCTGCATTATTTTAAAAAGCTGGCCAGTTTCACACTTCTAGTAAAACTACTATAAAATTATTTGATAGCCTCATTCAACTAATTCTATATGATTATGAGAATGATGTCTGGAATATATAGGAAGGGACAGAATGTCAATACAAATCCTGCACCTCCAGTTCTGTAACTCTCTGCATCCACTGAAATTCCCCCAAACAATGGAGCTGGATGTTTCCCTTACAGCTCATCATACTAAAAGATATTTTCAAATTCTGGTGTCACCTCACAGTAACAGCAGCACAAACACCTTCCACTGCCAGACACATTGTGAACTAACATAAAGCACCGCAAAAGAGACACCCAAAATCTATACTGCAATCCCATCATAACATAACAGTAATAACACCAAGGACTCAAACAATAATAACCCTACCTGTGAAAAAGCAAGGGTAAATATTACACTGGGTCCTGGGATAACAATACACCACCTACTGAGGAAACAAAACAAACCCGATTGCTATAGATCCCTATACAGACACTACATGCTAGCAGAATCTCTCATCGTGGTCACACACACAGAGCAGAGACAGACACTCACCAAATACAGAATACAAAATAAAGGAGCACAAATTAGACAAAAACTGGAATGGAAACCCCAAGAAGCCAGACTCTGTGTATTAATAATGGAAAAACAGAACCACCATTCCTCATAAAACAAATAAAATCAAGAAACAAAGCATCAGTTATAATAGTAAAACCATACTAATAAAATATTTTAAAACTACTGATAAATAGAATTTCTATTAATTAAAATCATATACATTTTTTACAATTTCCCAAACACCAATAAAATATTTCAAAACAGTACATATATCAAATAACACACAATAATTAAAATTAATAAGGATTTTAAAAAGCCCCTGCTGTCCATACATGGGAGCTCTTGATTTCCAGTCACCCTGATATTGTCGAGGATTAGGAGGTTATCCTCTCTCTCTCACACATACTCACATGTCCATTCTCTCTCACACATACACTGTCACATACATACACATTCATGCTCTTATACCCAACCATAACCTCTCGCTCTCACAGACACTGACACACTCAGGCTCTAAGGCACTCTCTCCCCCTCCACACACACCCCCACACAAACTCTTACTCCCCTGGATTTTCTCATACACACTCATGCTCTCACTCTCACTGGCTCCCTCACATACACACAAACACACACTCCAGGCAAGCTCCCACTCGTTCTCACACACACACACACACAGGCAAGCTCCTAGTCATTCTCACACTGAACCCCAGGCAGGCTCCCATTCATTTTCACACCACTCCCTCCCCATCCCCCAGGCATGCACACATTCATTCTCACACACACAGACCCCCAGGCAGGCACCAATTTATTCTCACACACACCCATACACCACAAACAGGCAGGCACCTATTCTCACACATACAAACCCCAGGAAGACACCCATACATTCTCATTCACAGACACACCCTCAGGCAGGCACCCATGCATTCACACACATACACCCCCAGGCAGACTCCCATTCATACACATGCACACACTAAAGGCAGAGACCCCCTCTTTCTTTTGCCAGCAACCTCAGAGCCTCTCTCATTCTTCTGCTGCCACTGTCACTGCCGCTGTATGGCTATTGCGGAGGTGCTGATTGCTGCTATTGGCACTGAAGCCCATTCTGCTGCCTCCTCTGTGCAGGCCCCATGGGCTTCCAGTTCCTCTATGCTGATCTCGTACATTGTGAGATCCGCATAGAGAAAGTGCTACTCTTGCACATTCCCAAAGATTACATGTTCCAATCAGTAAAAAGTAATTTATTTCTTTTTACATTTGCTGTCTGATCTTAGTTTTCTAATCGGTTGGTCACAGGCTTTTTTTTTTTCCACCTTCCCTTTCTTATTTTTTTGCCAATTCCTTTTATAACATATTTATTTTCTCTCCATCTGTCTGCTTCCCTCAAACACACGGTCAGGTTCTCATTCTCACATGCTTTCTCTCTCTCACATACACAGGCACTCATTCTCACATGCTGTCCCTCATACAATCATTTATACACAGTCTCTCTCTTGCACATGCTGTCTAACTCTCACTCCCACATGCTGTCTTGCTCAAGCACAGGTTCTCACTGTCACATGCTCTCTCTCATACAATCATTCCTACACACAGGCTCTCACTGTCACATGCTGACTCACACACACAGGCTCTCTCTCACTCCCACATGCTGTCCTGCTCAAGCACAGGCTCTCACTGTCACATGCTCTCTCTCATACAATCATTCCTACACACGGGCTCTCACTGTCACATGCTGACTCACACACACACACACAGGCTCTCTCTCACTCCCACATGCTGTCCTGCTCAAGCACAGGCTCTCACTACCACATGCTGTCTCTCACACACACAAAGGCTCTCCCATGCTGTCTCTGCAAACATTCAGGTCTTCACTCCCACACACACACACACAGTCTCTCAACTCATCTCATACACGCACACATACACACTGTACAAACCCTCAGTCTCTCTCTCTCACCTCTGGGCCTCCTCTTCACGGGCCACTGCAGGATGGGCTCTGCAGCGGCCCCGGTCTTCTCGAGCCGCGCTGATCCTCTTCTGAACGTGGTAGATGCTCCTCCTCCTTCCGGCACGCGGCTGATGCTCCTCCTCTTTCCTGCCCGCGCGGCTCCGGCAACATTTTTCTTCCGGGGCCGCGCGGGCAGGAAGGAGGAGAAGTTCCTGCATTGGCTGATGCTCCTCCTCCTTGCTTCTCCTCCTCCTGCCCGCGCGGCTCCGGCAACATTTTTCTTCTGGGGCCGCGCGGGCACCAGCATGTTTAGACGCGACTGTACCACGGCCCTGCGATCTTCTTGCTGTGTGTATCTGCCATTGGGATGACGTCCACCGGCGGCCATTGGCCGTCAGCGGCTCGGTGCCCCCTAATGCTCAGCGCCCTAGGCGATCGCCTAGTTCGCCTAGTGCTTCCGCCGGCCCTGGGTGCCAATGAGACTGAGTGCATGTGTGTGTGTGAGGGAGAAAATGAGAGTGAGTGTGTGTGCGTGTATGTGGGTGGCTGAGAGAGCATTGTATGTGGGTGAGAGAGCATGTGTATAAGTGGATGGGTGAGAGCACATTGGGGTAGATTTTCAAAGGGTTACACATGTAAGATACGCGCGTAACCCCCGAAAAGCTACCCCAAGCTGCCCCTGCGCGCGCCGAGCCATTCTTGCCTAGGCTCGGCAGCGCGCACAAGCCCCGGGACGCGCATATGTCCTGGGGCTTGCAAAAAGGGGCGGGGAGGGGGCGTGGCCTGAGCCTCCAGGCACAGCGGCCATTTGCCGCTGTGCCCGGGATTGCGGGCCGGCCGTCGACCGGTGCGCGTAACTTCTTCAACAAAGGTATGGGGGGGGGGTTTAGATAGGGCGGGGAAGGTGCAGGGGGCAGAAGGAAAGTTCCCTCCGAGGCTGCTCCGAAATTGGAGGGAATGGAGGCAGGCTGCGTGGCTCGGCGCGCGCAAGTTGCACAATTGTGCACCCCCTTGCGCGTGCCGACCCTGGATTTTATAACATGCGCGAATGTTATAAAATTGGGCGTAGATTTGTTCGCGCAGGGTTGCGAGAACAAATCTGCCCCATTGTGTGTATGGGTGAGAGACAGCATGTGTGAATGTGTGTGTATGTGTGTGTGTATGGGTGTGAATGTGTGTGTATGTGTGTGAATGTGTGTGTATGTGTGTGAATGTGTGTGTATGTGTGTGTGTATGGGTGTGAATGTGTGTGTATGGTGTGTGTATGGGTGTGAATGTGTGTGTATGTGTGTGAATGTGTGTGTATGTGTGTGTGAATGTGTGTGTATGTGTGTGAATGTGTGTGTATGTGTGTGTATATGGGTGGGTGAGAGAGAAAGAGAGCATTTGAAGATGGGTGAGATAAAGATAACACACGTGTGTGTGTGGAACCCCCTCCCCTTCCCTCTGCCCCCTGATCCATGACAATCTCAGGGCATGTGGAAATCAAAAATTCCCAGGTATGTGGAATGAGGAATTTGTAAAAATCCTTACTAGTTTTAATTAATGGGTATTATTTGATGTGTCATGATTTCTTTTTTTAACGATGTATTAATTGCATTGCTGCTTTGGTCCTCTTATTGTAACCCTTTGCTGGAGGGTTTGCAGTTCCCCTAGGGCCATAAAAGTATTTGTTAGTCGGGGCTGCTCTCTCCATCCTGCCCCTTCTCTATGAAGATCTCAGGGAGGGAGATTAGCTGTGGGCCCAGGTGATGGAGCGCTCCTCCTTAAGTGTGTGTATTTCACCGACAGTTTATTCTCCTCAGGGACGGACATGCTGGGTGTTCAAATAAAGTTTACTGATTATTTCCAAAATGTCAATCATTGCTCTATAGATAGGGTAGCCAACTGGCTCCAGATTTTCAGGACAGGTTGATCCAGTCCTGGGTTTACCCCATTGCATACTGGGAATTATTCTGATTTCCCTGTTGCATTCCCTATGAAAAGCAAGACTATAAGTGCCTGCATGCTGGGGAGTAAACCCAGGACTGGATCAACCTGCCCTGAAAATCTGGAGCCAGTTGGCAACCCTATCCGCATACTTTTCACAAATAAAACCGTACATCCGAACTATTTCCAGGGTCTCTCTGCTGGGGTGGTGGTGTCCATCGCTCTAGCTCCTGGCAGGGAGTTTGCCACTGTTTCCTCATCAGAGTACAAACGGCCCACTATAGACGGGGGTATTCTGCGCAATGATCCTAACCCAGTCCAAAGCTCTGTCTTTTGCCCACAGCCTGAGTCCCGGTCCCTTTGGGGGTGGAGATTGAATGGGAAGTCCTGTTATGTGCCCGACCCACGGAGGTCCGCGGGCCGGTCCCCCACTTACCCGAGGTGTCTGGTGGCAGCGGCAGCATGGCTAAGGCCTAGTCGGGCCCGTGGCCTCCTTCGCGGCATCTCCCTCAGCGAGGGAGACGCCGCCGACGTCAATGCAGGGGCTCGGCCATTTAAAGGGCCCAGCGCGGGAATACCCTGCCCTGCCTCAGGACGTGACGTAAGACGTTGCCAGTATTTAAACTGGCTTGACAAGCATCTCAGGGCCTTGCAACGAGGTTCACTCTTTTGAAATTTACTAGTTGCTGCTTCCGACTATTGGCTTCTTACCTCGGCTTCTGACTACTGGCTTCTGTCTTCGGCTTCCGACTACTGGCTTCTGACCTCGGTCCGTCCACTGGCTTCTGACTTCAGCTTCCGACTACTGGCTTCTGACTTCGGCTCGTCCACTGGCTTCCGATTCTGGCTTTTGTCCACTGGTTCCTGACTCTGGCTTTCATCCAGGAGGCCTCTCCTAAGTCCAAGTGGCTCGGGTCCTCACAAGCTCCTCTCGGGGGGACCGCGGGCTTCCAGTGGTGAAGTCCCAGTTGGCCTCCTGGCTTCAGCTCCATCCTCTGGAACTCTTTGGACACCAACCCACAGGAGACTGCACGTAAGTCCAAGCGGCTCGAGTCCTCACAGGCTCCTCCTGGGGGGACCTCGGGCTTCCAGTGGTGAAGATCCCTCCGGTCTCCTGCCCTGTGCCACCTCCCGGCTTTCGACTTCCACTGTGGGTCTTCCCACAGTGAGTTTTCATCTGTCCCAGCCGGCTCAAGGGTCCACGAATCCAACAAGTCCTGATGTCTCTATCCCGCACTCTCCTGGTTCTAATCCTCTCTTTCCACTCTTTGTGACTTCTCTAGCAGAAAAGTCTGATGTTTCCAGTCTCAAAAGGAGGAGGGGTGGGAAAAGAAAGCTCCACATTAACAAAAGGGGAAAAATCCAAAATGTTCTAAGTCCAACAATTTTTCTCTCTTCCAAAAATGAGGCAGGCCCTCTTGTACAGGGAGTGCACTGATGAGGAATCTCCTCCGAATGCAGGAAAAATGCCAAGTTGGGTTAGTATTTATTTATTTATTTTCTATACCGACATTCATAACACGTGTTACATCACATCGGTTCACATCAAACAAGGGTAAATTAACGTTAACTTAATAGTAGCTAAGGAGCTACTGATATAGTTGAGAGAAGAGATGAGTTACAATGAACGATGGTTGTTGAAACTTGGAGGATGGAAGCGAGTAGAGAAAAGGAGCAAATGAGTAGTCAATATATAGTAGTAGTATATAGTATATAGTATTAGTATATAGTCAATATATAGTAGTAGGTCCAAATGCAGCAGAGTAAAAGGAAAAATAGCTCCTTACTCTTCAAGAGCTAAGTCAAAATGACCACACTCTCCACACCTTTAGCTCCATCTCATGCCCTCGGGATAGCCAATCACAGTCAGCTCTTTGGAGAGACTGAAAAGGGAATGGAAAATCCCACTAAGCTGTTATTAGTCCTGATGGTAAGGCACCTGGGGCCATCTAGTGGCTAACAGAAGGGTCAGCCACATTACTTTGGGGTAAACTTGCCACTGAACCGCCACTCGCCTTCCTCCGTTCATAAGAGCTGTAAGAGGCCCGGACCCTGGCTCCGACAAGCACCAGTAATGTGGCCCTATTTATAAAAAGGTTTGCCCACCCATGCCATAGAGGAGAGGATAGATGGGGGGGATACGATAGAGACAGTTAAATATCTGATGGTGGATAAGAGGCAAATCTTTTTCACTGGAAGGGTCGTTGAGGAACTGGGGGCCACGATGCGATGCTCCAAGGGGGGAAGACGCCGGAACAAGGTCAGGAAATATGTTTGCACAGAAAGGGTAGCGGATGCCTGAAGCGCCCTTCCAGAGGAGAGAAAAAAAAAAGTAATGGAATTCAAAAAGTGTGGGATAAGCCGAAGGCATGAAAACGAAGCACATTAGGGTAACCTGCAGGAAGCAGCAGTTACAACCCCAAAGCAGCAGTGGTGGGATGACATCAGAGCTCCAAGAAAGCATGGGAAGGCTCCTGCTGACAGATTCAGAGCCCGCTCGGGACCGAGAGGAGAGGAGAGCCGCATGGTAGAAGGGACCAAGAGGAGAGCTGGGGTTGGGTTGCATTTATTTATTTATAAAACATTTCTTGACCACTTTCCTGATTTGAAAATCTCCCCAAAGCGGTTTACAATCAGACATACATAAACATAAATCAAAGCATGCATACAATCATAAACATACATAAACATAAATTTATTTTATTTATTTATTTAGAGTTTTTATATACCGGCAATCATGAAAACATATCTTGCTGGTTTACATAGAATGGGGGTGCAATAAAATACTTAGAACTTAAGAACATAGAACTAGAACTGTGGTGACAGAAGGTACAGTTACATTTAACAAAGGTGGCCAAACTTGGAGTAGGAAAAATAGAAAAGAGGATAGAAATGGTTAAACAATATACAATTTAAATGTAGTATACAAAATAAATGTTATAAACAAACGGCAAGGTGATTTAGGAGTTATTGGATTGTGTCATTGAGTTGTGTCCGGAAAGGCTTGCTTGAATAACCAAGTCTTAAGTTTTTTCCTAAAATTTGGGAGGCAGGGCTCCTGTCTGAGGTCTGTAGGAATGGAATTCCACAGTAGAGGGCCAGCTGTGGAGGTGGCACGATCTCTTACAGTGATGTGTTTGGTCGTTTTCGCTGGGGGAACCAGGAGGGAACCTCTATATGCATCTCTGGTAGGTCTAGTGGAATTATGTACTTGGAGAGGGAATTGGAGATCGAGAGTGGTGAGTTGATGTATCGTTTTATAGGTGATAGTTAAGGCTTTATACATGATGCGGAAGTATACGGGTAACCAATGAAGCTCTTTTAGGATGGGTGAAATGTGGTCTCTTTTCCTTGCGCCTGTCAGAATACGGGCAGCTGAATTTTGAACCATCTGTAGTGGTTTGGAGTATGATGAAGGTAGACCTAGCAATAGGGAGTTGCAGTAGTCCAGTTTCGAAAATATGACTGCTTGGATGATCGTTCTGAAGTCTTGAGCGTGGAAAAGAGGTCTTATCCTTTTCAGGACCTGGAGTTTATAGAAACAGTCTTTGGTTGTTTTGTTGATGTGTGCCTTGAAGTTTAGCCGGTTATCTATTATCACTCCTAGGTCTCTAGTTTGTGTGGTAGGAAGATTGGTGGGAAGAGTACTGTTGTTGGTGTTGTTTTCAGGCGAGATAAGAAGGATCTCAGTCTTGGAGGAATTTAAGATGAGGTGTAAACTGTTGAGTAGTTGTTTGATTTTTTGGTGGCATGATTCCCAGTAGTCAAGAGTATTAGAGTATGTGTCTTTGATAGGGATGATGATTTGGATATCGTCTGCGTATAGAAAAAACTTTAGATTGAGGTCGGTGAGAAGTTGGCATAAAGGAAGAAGGTAAATATTGAATAGAGTCGGAGATAATGAAGAACCTTGTGGGACTCCTATGGTAGAGTCAAATCTTGAGGATTCCTTGTTTTGGAGTTTGACTTTGTAACCTCTATTGTTGAGAAAGGTTTTAAACCAGGAAAGGACGGTGCCTCTGATTCCTATGGATGACAACTGGTTTAGGAGGATAGCGTGGTTGACCGTGTCGAACGCTGCGGATAGGTCTAGCAAGATCAAAAGGAATGAGTTTCCTTTGTCGAGGCCCAGTAGGAGATGGTCTGTCAAAGAGATAAGGAGAGATTCTGTGCCTCGGTTTTTTCGGAATCCGTGTTGTGGGGCGAAGAAGAGATTATTGTCTTCGATGTAGTTTGACAGTTGAGAGTTGACTAGTTTTTCCATGATCTTGGCGATGAATGGGAGGTTAGCTATGGGTCGGAAGTTGTTGGGGTCCTTCGGGTCAAGGTTGGGTTTCTTTAGGAGTGGTGAGATTGAGGCCATTTTGAGATCATCTGGGAAGGATCCTTGGGCTAGAGAGCAGTTGATGATGTTTGTTAATGATGTGGCTATTGAGTCAGGAATAGATAGGAGTAGTTTGGTGGGGATGTGGTCAGCAGGATGAGACGAAGGTTTCATTCTTCTCAGGATGGTTTGTATCTCAGTGGAAGAGATGGGCTCAAAAGTGTTTAGGCTGGAGTTTATGAAAGTCGGGTGATTATATGTCGGGAGGGCATCAGCTGTATTGGAAGGCAGTTGAGTTAAAAGATTGTTGATTTTATTTTGGAAAAACTGGGCGAGTTCTTCAGCTTTGGATTGTGCCAAGTCGCTGGGGATTTCTCGAGGTATGGTTTGAGTGAGGCTGGATACATAAGCGAAGAGGGCTTTAGAATCAAAGACCAAGTTGTGAATCTTAGATGCAAATAATCTTTCTTTGATTTTGAAGTGAGGGCTTTGTATTGGTATAGAGTGGATTTGTATGATGAAATGGTGAAGTCACAAGGAGTTTTACGCCAAGTCGCTTCTTTCTTTCTTAAGCTTTGTTTTAGTTTTCTGAGTTCATTGGTGAACCAAGGTTGTCTGTTGGAGGCATTGGTGTGAGATTTTTTTATAGTTGAAGGGCAGAGCTTGTTTGCTATATTTTCTGTTATATTATTCCAGGAGCGAATGGCAGTGTTCGGGTCGGTGAGATCTAATAGAGGGAGCTGTGCCTCCAGCAGGTTGTTGAGATCATCTGGGGAGCATCGCCTCCTGTATTGGAATGAGGGTGAAGGGATATTAGGAGTGGTGGTTTCTTTCAAAGTGAAAGAGGTAGAGATAAGAGTGTGGTCCGACCATGGTACTTTTTGGATCTTCAAATTTGATGTAGTCGTAATGCCTTTGTTGCTGAAGATCAAGTCCAATGTGTGACCCGCTTTGTGAGTGGGTTCGTTGACTAATTGTTGGAATCCCATTGCTGACAGGGCTGTGAGGAGGGTTACGCAGCTATTAGATGGTGAAGGATTGTCTATGTGCAGATTGAAATCTCCTAAGATGATTGTTGGAGAATCCAGGTCTATGAGTGTGGTGGTGATTTCGAGGATTGGGGAGATGTCTGCTTCTAGGAGCCCTGGGGGGGCGTAGACAAGCAGGATTTGAAGATGTTGTGATGTGAAGAAACCGACTTCCAGTTTTGTGTTAGAAGTGAAAGGGTGTTGGGTGAAGTTAAGACTTTTTTTAGTAGCTAGAAGGATTCCACCTCCTCTTTTTTTCAGTCTCGGGAGTGAGAAGAAGTCGTAGGTCAGCGTAGGGAGTTGGTTTATTAAAGCTGTATCTGTGGGCTTAAGCCATGTTTCGGTTACAGCACAAATATCAGGCTTGGCGTCGGTGAGATAATCGTTGAAAATAAGGGATTTTTTTGTTAGGGATTGTGCATTGAAGAGTGAGAGTGAAAAGAGGGTGAGGCCTAAAAGCTGGGTGATTGGTGCAATCAGAATAGGGGTGAGTGATTTTAAGTTGTTGTGAATGGCTTGTCTGGTGGATGGTCTTTTAGGTAGGAGGCGGTGTTGCAACGTTGGTATTGGAAGAGCTGGAGACATAATGGATGGTTAGCTGGCTGTCGCTGAGGTAAGATGGGGGGCCAATGGGGGGGGAGGAGGAGGCTAGGATGAGAGGATAAATTAATTGGGAGGTTAGGGCTCTGGAATGAACGCTGGTTAGCTGCTTGCTGGAAGAGTTCAGGAAGAGCGCAGAATGGTTGTTTGGTGAGCGCTGGATGGTTGTTTGGTGAGCGCTGGATGGTTGTTTGGTGAGCGCTGGATGGTTGTTTGGTGAGCGCTGGATGGTTGTTTGGTGAGCGCTGGAAGGTTGTTTGGTGAGCGCTGGATGGTTGTTTGGTGAGCGCTGGATGGTTGTTTGGTGAGCGCTGGAAAATTGTTGCAGGAAGAGCGCTAGCAGGTAGAGTGCAGGGTGGGCATTGGGTGAGCACTGGTACGGTGCTGTTGGGGTACTGCTCGGGGAGAGCGAGGGGCGAATCGAAGGGGCGAAACAAAGGGGCAGGCCCCTTTGTCGCGCTCCTTCGTGCGCGCGACGCCCGGCGCGCGACGCCAAGGAGGGTGGCGGTTTAAATACCCCGCCGGTCGGTCGCGCCTCTGACGTCACCGCCGCGACGTTTTCGTGGGCGTTTCTTGTTTTGTGCTGGCGGTTCTGGGGCGTGGGCTCGCGGCTCGGGTCGAGGCCTGCAGGGCACGAGGTCTCCGGGTCCGGATGTTCGCTCGGGTCGGGGCATGCAGGAGGCAAGGGCTCGTGGCCCAGGTCGAGGCCGAAGAGAGCGGATGTTCGCGGCCTTGCAGGAAGGTGAGCTGCTGGAGGGCTGCTGGATAGAAGGGCCGGCGATCGGCGAGGGAGCCCGATCGGGGTGAGCGGAACAAGAGGCCTTACCCCGACGGGCTTCAGCGCCGATCGCGCAGGCCAAGTTCACCGCTGGACCCCGAAGGAAGCAAAAGGAGTAAGTAGAGGAGAGCGGCGGTTTAAATACCCCGCCGGTCGGTCGCGCCTCTGACGTCACCGCCGCGACGTTTTCGTGGGCGTTTCTTGTTTTGTGCTGGCGGTTCTGGGGCGTGGGCTCGCGGCTCGGGTCGAGGCCTGCAGGGCACGAGGTCTCCGGGTCCGGATGTTCGCTCGGGTCGGGGCATGCAGGAGGCAAGGGCTCGTGGCCCAGGTCGAGGCCGAAGAGAGCGGATGTTCGCGGCCTTGCAGGAAGGTGAGCTGCTGGAGGGCTGCTGGATAGAAGGGCCGGCGATCGGCGAGGGAGCCCGATCGGGGTGAGCGGAACAAGAGGCCTTACCCCGACGGGCTTCAGCGCCGATCGCGCAGGCCAAGTTCACCGCTGGACCCCGAAGGAAGCAAAAGGAGTAAGTAGAGGAGAGCGGCGGTTTAAATACCCCGCCGGTCGGTCGCGCCTCTGACGTCACCGCCGCGACGTTTTCGTGGGCGTTTCTTGTTTTGTGCTGGCGGTTCTGGGGCGTGGGCTCGCGGCTCGGGTCGAGGCCTGCAGGGCACGAGGTCTCCGGGTCCGATGTTCGCTCGGGTCGGGGCATGCAGGAGGCAAGGGCTCGTGGCCCAGGTCGAGGGCCGAAGAGAGCGGATGTTCGCGGCCTTGCAGGAAGGTGAGCTGCTGGAGGGCTGCTGGATAGAAGGGCCGGCGATCGGCGAGGGAGCCCGATTGGGGTGAGCGGAACAAGAGGCCTTACCCTGACGGGCTTCAGCGCCGATCGCGCAGGCCAAGTTCACCGCTGGACCCCGAAGGAAGCAAAAGGAGTAAGTAGAGGAGAGCGGCGGTTTAAATACCCCGCCGGTCGGTCGCGCCTCTGACGTCACCGCCGCGACGTTTTCGTGGGCGTTTCTTGTTTTGTGCTGGCGGTTCTGGGGCGTGGGCTCGCGGCTCGGGTCGAGGCCTGCAGGGCACGAGGTCTCCGGGTCCGGATGTTCGCTCGGGTCGGGGCATGCAGGAGGCAAGGGCTCGTGGCCCAGGTCGAGGCCGAAGAGAGCGGATGTTCGCGGCCTTGCAGGAAGGTGAGCTGCTGGAGGGCTGCTGGATAGAAGGGCCGGCGATCGGCGAGGGAGCCCGATCGGGGTGAGCGGAACAAGAGGCCTTACCCCGACGGGCTTCAGCGCCGATCGCGCAGGCCAAGTTCACCGCTGGACCCCGAAGGAAGCAAAAGGAAATCAAAAGCATGCATACAATCATAAACATACATAAACATAAATCATAGCATGCATACAATCATAAACATACATAAACATAAATCATAGCATGCATCAACCTGTAAAATAAAAATATAAACCTGTACAACATATACGATGGATGCTGTACAACAGAAGATCAAAAGCAGGTTCCACCTCCACACCTTGAGAACCATCACTTGCCAAAAGCAGCCACTACTGCAAGAGACCAGGAACCTAAAGGGAAACCCTAGGCTTTTAACCTTTTCCCGAAAGTTAACAAATGAGTCTTTTGCCTAATCTCAGTCTGGAGTCTCTTCTGCCACACTGCAGGTGCAATAGAAAACATTCCAGATCTCGAGCGAGAACTGCATACCCGGTGAGGAGCTGGAACAGAAAGCAAGCGTCCCTGGCCAGATCTGAGCACACTGCCCGGCTGATGCCATTGTAACTTGCTCTTTAAATGAGGGCAGGTCTGCATTTGCCAATAGGCACACTAGGCCTGTGCCTAGGGTGGCAAAAAATCTGTGTGTGTGGGGGGGGGGGGGGGGGGGGGGGGGGAGAGCAGGCTGACTGAAGATTTACTGCCTTCCAGAGGTGCATGATCTCACCTAGCAAAGAATGCCCTTCTGCTTCCTGCTCCAGCTCCTCCCATCCCTGTGCAGAGAGCAGGAGGAAAGGGGCCGGGTTGGGATGAGCAGAGCAAAGACAAAAGTGCTCGGCTCTATTGGAGCCCCTCCCCTCCTGTCCTGTGCAGGGAACAGGACCTCGGAAACAGGCAGGAAGCAAAGAAAAGCCACTGTGCTCAGTAATCCAGCTCTTCTCCTCCTGCAATTCAAGGACAGGAGGGGAGGAGGTGAGCCTGAAGTAGATAGAGCAGAGCAAAGAAGTGAACGCCTTAGACCTTGTGCTCTGGCTTCCCTTGTTCAGGAGGGAGAGGGGAAAGAGCACTAGCAGTGCCTTAGGGGTAGCAAATCCCTAAATCCATCATTAAATGAAGGTGGGGGAGGGGACAGGGATCAAATACCCCTAAGAGGCTAGGAAAAGTTGGCGCTAAGGAGCTGGAACCTAATACAAGCTTCAGTGGGTAAGCAATGCAGCAGAGGCACCAGTTCCCCCTCACGCATCCCAAAATGACTCCAGCTGCCAAGTTTTCCTCTAACCTGAAGTCTGCGTGGGGCTTTCACGGTCAGACCGAGATACAACACACTGCAGTAATCCAGGCGGGCAATAACACGCGAGCGCACTACAGGAGCTGAAAGCATTTCCCTCCGGAAACGGACGGACGCACTTGCCTCATCACCCGCAGCGTCACATGAGCAGCACGAGCCGCCATTCCCAGGGGAGGCTCTAAATTTAATTCCAAATCCAATTTAACTCCTGCAGGACCCGTGGGTGAGCAGGGGCCTGTCAGGTACAGAGAGAGAGAGAGCACGGACAGATCAGCAGGCCCCAGCCTGACCATCCCAATCTTCTTGCCGGTTTTAATATCGGTTTGCTCCCAAGCAACCAGGGCGCGACGCCCACAAATCGGCTGCGCAACGAACGAATCGGTGCGGCAGGATCCGGCCCGCAGCGGAACAGCTTAACTGGATATCATCCGCCTGAACGCGGCTTAAGGAAACCAATCTGATGGAAGAGCCGTGGCGATAAGGAGGATCCCCGAGGTACTCCAGCGACACAGAGCCGTTAATGCACCCAAGGCGAGCCCTCGCAGATAGAAACGAGGTGAGCCAGCTCGGTACCCCCCTGCCGACTTGCATCTCTGCGGGAGGATGGTGTGGCCCTCCAGACCAAATGCACTGGATAAGTCACGGAGTACCAGGAGCGCCGAATTTTACATGCACATCTGTCGCGGGAGCAGACAGGATGGGCCACCTTGGCCCTTATCTCTGCCATCACTTCCTAGGCTGCAATGGTTCCCTCTGCAGCCTCCGCAGGGAGCCCCCAGCCCCAGCCTGTCCAAGGTGTAGGACTGAGATCTGGGACTGGAACCCAGTCTAGCGCACTGCTCTGTTGCTAAGCTTTTTTTTTTTTTTTTTTTAATTGTTAAGGCCCATAACCTTATTTTAAACCCGGTAACGGAGGTGAAAAAAATATCGTAGGGTTCTTATTTATTAATCAGTGGCTTAGTTACTCTGAACGCTCTCAGCGGAATCCTCTGGAAGTGCAAATTCCAGTCCTCTGGCCTTAAGGTGACAGAGCCAAAACATAATGAACAGTGATCACTGCTCAACGGGAGTTTGGGTGAAGTTTGACTGGGACGCTGTTTGCCTTCCCTGCCTTGGGGAAGATCTCCTGTCTCAAGGTTATCAGTCAGGTGACAGGCGGGGGAATCTGCATCCTCGGCTGCCTGGATGCAAAATGTGCAGCAACAGGCAAAGCACGAGCGACTTAACAGTGGGGCTTACCGATCTCACATGCAGCAGGAATTTGCCTCCTGTCATGACCTCTCCTAGAGGTAATGACATTGGCATCATTCACAGCCTCCTCTCATCCCTCTCTCGCACCCATTGCAAGAAGCAAATGTATCAGAAAGTGCTTTGCAATAAGAGTGGAAGGAGTGGCCTAGTGGTTACAGGGATGAGCTGAGATCAAGGGAAGCACGAATTCAGATCCTCATTCCCCCCCCAACCCCACTGACCCTCCATGGGTAAGTCATTTTTATCTTTTGTTGCCTCTTTGTAAACTCTTTGCCTTTCACAGAGAGCTCAAAGCAATGAGTCTATAAAAGCAAAACAAGCAATATATATAAAGTACAATCATAAAATAAATTAAACAGGATCTATAAAACATAAAATAAATAGATTTGGCTAAACAACAAACTAAAAACCAAAAGAAGATAAAATCAATAAAAGTCAATATGAAACAGCAGCAATTCACTCAATGCACAATTAAGCTCTGGAATTCATTGCCAGAGGATGTGGTTAAGGCAGTTAGTGTAGCTGGGTTTAAAAAAAGGTTTTGATAAGTTCCTGGAGAAGTCCATAAACTGCTATTAATCAAAAGGGAATAGCCAGTGCTTGATGACGGCATCGGTAGCATGGGATCTATCTATTGTTTGGGTACTTGCCAGGTGCTTGTGACGGATTGGCCTCTGTTGGAAACAGGATACTGGGCTTGATGGACCCTTGGCCTGACCCAGTATGGCAACTTCTTATGTTATGTAAACATCAAAATCTCATTGGTACCTGAATACTGGTTATAAATATAATAAAGAAATAAATACAAAGAAAGCTGTGCGTTGAGGGCACTATTTGGAAATATTATTATACAAGGGGCTGTACCCCTGTTCCCTTCACTAGCACCAATGGGTTATCCAGTCCGGACTCTTCATTTCTGCCTAGGTGGACAATGCATAGAATAGCTGGGGGGAGGGGGAGACATTGATCCTGTACTGATAGATTGTGTAGGGAGTGAGTAGTGGATGGGGTGTGGTTTTCTGTGTGTGTGTTTGTGTGAGTGTGTGCACACGTACACTTTCTTTCCCTTGCAGTCTTTCCTCCATGCACTTTTAGCTTTTGCTCAGGAGGTGTTTATGGAGCACATTTGAGGGGGGGGGGGGGGGGGTGCTGGAGAGGAAGAGGTGAATAGGTGGAGTGTGAGCATGTGTGTGTATGTGAATGTGTGTGTGAGGGCACTCTCTTTACTCCCAATTTATGTGTGAGGGTTGGGGGAGTGGTGTAGGTGGAAGAGGGGGTATATTTGTATGTGTGTGTGTGTGTTGGGTGGGAATGGGTTGGTGGTGTAGGTGGGGGATGTGAGTGCGTGTGGATAAGGGCACTCTCTTGCCCTTGCACTCTCCTATTTGTCCCCCTTCCACATGTGTGTGTGTGTGTGTGTGACAGAGTGTGGGGGGTGTTTGGGAGACGGGGAGGGAGTGAGGGTGTGAGTGCTATAGGGGGGTGATTGGAGATAGGGTCTGTGTGTGAGTGGGGCACTCCCCCATGCGTTTGTCTGTATGGGGGAAAGGAGGAGTGGGGGGAGTGATGTAGGTGGAAGAGGGGGTATATTTGTATGTGTGTGTGTGTTAGGGGAAGGGTTGGTGGTGTAGGAGGGGTGTGAGTGTGTGTCTGTATGAGTGAGAGCACTCTTTCCCCCCCTCTAACCTACACCCTGTATTTGTAGAGGAGGGGAGGAAAGAGGATGGAGGTATTGGTATAGATGAGGGATATGAGTGTGTGAGTGTGTGTGTGTGTGTGAGTGTGATGGGGTTTAGGGGAGGGGGAGGGTGTGAGTGGTGAATGGGGATAAGGTCTGTGTATGGATGGGGCACTCCCCTGTGTGTGTGTGTGTGTGTGTGTGTGTGTGTGTGAGAGAGAGAGTGCGATGGGGTTTAGGGGAGGGAGTGAGGGTGTGAGTGGTGAATGGGGATAAGGTCTGTGTATGGATGGGGCACTCCCCTGTGTGTGTGTGTGTGTGTGTGTGTGTGTGAGAGTGCGATGGGGTTTAGGGGAGGGAGTGAGGGTGTGAGTGGTGAATGGGGATAAGGTCTGTGTATGGATGGGGCACTCCCCTGTGTGTGTGTGTGAGAGAGAGTGCGATGGGGTTTAGGGGAGGGAGTGAGGGTGTGTGTGGTGAATGGGGATAAGGTCTGTGTATGGATGGGGCACTCCCCTATGTGTGTGTGTGTGTGTGTGTGAGAGAGAGAGTGCGATGGGGTTTAGGGGAGGGAGTGAGGGTGTGAGTGGTGAATGGGGATAAGGTCTGTGTATGGATGGGGCACTCCCCTGTGTGTGTGTGTGTGTGAGAGAGAGAGAGAGAGAGAGTGTGATGGGGTTTAGGGGAGGGAGTGAGGGTGTGAGTGGTGAATGGGGATAAGGTCTGTGTGTGGGTGGGGCACTCCCCTATGTGTGTGTGTGTGTGTGTGTGTGTGTGTGTGAGAGTGCGATGGGGTTTTAGGGGAGGGAGTGAGGGTGTGAGTGGTGAATGGGGATAAGGTCTGTGTATGGATGGGGCACTCCCCTATGTGTGTGTGTGTGTGTGTGTGTGAGAGAGAGAGTGTGATGGGGTTTAGGGGAGTGAGTGAGGGTGTGAGTGGTGAATGGGGATAAGGTCTGTGTGTGTGTGGGGCACTCCCCTATGTGTGTGTGTGTGTGTGTGTGTGTGTGAGAGTGCGATGGGGTTTAGGGGAGGGAGTGAGGGTGTGAGTAGTGAATGGAGATAAGGTCTGTGTATGGATGGGGCACTCCCCTGTGTGTGTGTGTGTGTGTGTGTGTGTGTGTGAGAGAGAGTGCGATGGGGTTTAGGGGAGTGAGTGAGGATGTGAGTGGTGAATGGGGATAAGGTCTGTGTATGGATGGGGCACTCCCCTATGTGTGTGTGTGTGTGTGAGAGAGAGAGTGTGATGGGGTTTAGGGGAGTGAGTGAGGGTGTGAGTGGTGAATGGGGATAAGGTCTGTGTGTGTGTGGGGCACTCCCCTATGTGTGTGTGTGTGTGTGTGTGTGTGAGAGTGCGATGGGGTTTAGGGGAGGGAGTGAGGGTGTGAGTGGTGAATGGAGATAAGGTCTGTGTGTGGGTGGGGCACTCCCCTATGTGTGTGTGTGTGTGTGTGTGTGTGTGAGTGTGATGGGGTTTAGGGGAGGGAGTGAGGGTGTGAGTGGTGAATGGGGATAAGGTCTGTGTGTGGGTGGGGCACTCCCCTATGTGTGTGTGTGTGTGTGTGTGTGTGTGTGAGAGTGCGATGGGGTTTAGGGGAGGGAGTGAGGGTGTGAGTGGTGAATGGGGATAAGGTCTGTGTATGGATGGGGCACTCCCCTATGTGTGTGTGTGTGTGTGTGTGAGAGAGAGAGTGTGATGGGGTTTAGGGGAGTGAGTGAGGGTGTGAGTGGTGAATGGGGATAAGGTCTGTGTATGTGTGGGGCACTCCCCTATGTGTGTGTGTGTGTGTGTGTGTGTGAGAGTGCGATGGGGTTTAGGGGAGGGAGTGAGGGTGTGAGTGGTGAATGGAGATAAGGTCTGTGTGTGGGTGGGGCACTCCCCTATGTGTGTGTGTGTGTGTGTGTGTGAGTGTGATGGGGTTTAGGGGAGGGAGTGAGGGTGTGAGTGGTGAATGGGGATAAGGTCTGTGTGTGGGTGGGGCACTCCCCTATGTGTGTGTGTGTGTGTGTGTGTGTGTGTGTGTGTGAGAGTGCGATGGGGTTTAGGGGAGGGAGTGAGGGTGTGAGTGGTGAATGGGGATAAGGTCTGTGTATGGATGGGGCACTCCCCTATGTGTGTGTGTGTGTGTGTGTGAGAGAGAGAGTGTGATGGGGGTTTAGGGGAGTGAGTGAGGGTGTGAGTGGTGAATGGGGATAAGGTCTGTGTGTGTGTGGGGCACTCCCCTATGTGTGTGTGTGTGAGTGTGTGTGTGAGAGTGCGATGGGGTTTAGGGGAGGGAGTGAGGGTGTGAGTGGTGAATGGAGATAAGGTCTGTGTGTGGGTGGGGCACTCCCCTATGTGTGTGTGTGTGTGTGTGTGTGTGAGTGTGATGGGGTTTAGGGGAGGGAGTGAGGGTGTGAGTGGTGAATGGAGATAAGGTCTGTGTGTGGGTGGGGCACTCCCCTATGTGTGTGTGTGTGTGTGTGTGTGTGTGTGTGTGTGTGAGAGTGCGATGGGGTTTAGGGGAGGGAGTGAGGGTGTGAGTGGTGAATGGGGATAAGGTCTGTGTGTGGGTGGGGCACTCCCCTATGTGTGTGTGTGTGTGTGTGTGTGTGAGAGTGCGATGGGGTTTAGGGGAGGGAGTGAGGGTGTGAGTGGTGAATGGGGATAAGGTCTGTGTGTGTGTGGGGCACTCCCCTATTTGTGTGTGTGTGTGTGTGTGTGTGAGAGTGCGATGGGGTTTAGGGGAGGGAGTGAGGGTGTGAGTGGTGAATGGAGATAAGGTCTGTGTGTGGGTGGGGCACTCCCCTATGTGTGTGTGTGTGTGTGTGTGAGTGTGATGGGGTTTAGGGGAGGGAGTGAGGGTGTGAGTGGTGAATGGAGATAAGGTCTGTGTGTGGGTGGGGCACTCCCCTATGTGTGTGTGTGTGTGTGTGTGTGTGTGAGAGTGCGATGGGGTTTAGGGGAGGGAGTGAGGGTGTGAGTGGTGAATGGGGATAAGGTCTGTGTATGGATGGGGCACTCCCCTATGTGTGTGTGTGTGTGTGTGTGAGAGAGAGAGTGTGATGGGGTTTAGGGGAGTGAGTGAGGGTGTGAGTGGTGAATGGGGATAAGGTCTGTGTATGTGTGGGGCACTCCCCTATGTGTGTGTGTGTGTGTGTGTGTGTGAGAGTGCGATGGGGTTTAGGGGAGGGAGTGAGGGTGTGAGTGGTGAATGGAGATAAGGTCTGTGTGTGGGTGGGGCACTCCCCTATGTGTGTGTGTGTGTGTGTGTGTGAGTGTGATGGGGTTTAGGGGAGGGAGTGAGGGTGTGAGTGGTGAATGGGGATAAGGTCTGTGTGTGGGTGGGGCACTCCCCTATGTGTGTGTGTGTGTGTGTGTGTGTGTGTGTGTGAGAGTGCGATGGGGTTTAGGGGAGGGAGTGAGGGTGTGAGTGGTGAATGGGGATAAGGTCTGTGTATGGATGGGGCACTCCCCTATGTGTGTGTGTGTGTGTGTGTGAGAGAGAGAGTGTGATGGGGTTTAGGGGAGTGAGTGAGGGTGTGAGTGGTGAATGGGGATAAGGTCTGTGTGTGTGTGGGGCACTCCCCTATGTGTGTGTGTGTGAGTGTGTGTGTGAGAGTGCGATGGGGTTTAGGGGAGGGAGTGAGGGGTGTGAGTGGTGAATGGAGATAAGGTCTGTGTGTGGGTGGGGCACTCCCCTATGTGTGTGTGTGTGTGTGTGTGTGAGTGTGATGGGGTTTAGGGGAGGGAGTGAGGGTGTGAGTGGTGAATGGAGATAAGGTCTGTGTGTGGGTGGGGCACTCCCCTATGTGTGTGTGTGTGTGTGTGTGTGTGTGTGTGTGAGAGTGCGATGGGGTTTAGGGGAGGGAGTGAGGGTGTGAGTGGTGAATGGGGATAAGGTCTGTGTGTGGGTGGGGCACTCCCCTATGTGTGTGTGTGTGTGTGTGAGAGTGCGATGGGGTTTAGGGGAGGGAGTGAGGGTGTGAGTGGTGAATGGGGATAAGGTCTGTGTGTGTGTGGGGCACTCCCCTATGTGTGTGTGTGTGTGTGTGTGTGTGAGAGTGCGATGGGGTTTAGGGGAGGGAGTGAGGGTGTGAGTGGTGAATGGAGATAAGGTCTGTGTGTGGGTGGGGCACTCCCCTATGTGTGTGTGTGTGTGTGTGTGAGTGTGATGGGGTTTAGGGGAGGGAGTGAGGGTGTGAGTGGTGAATGGAGATAAGGTCTGGTGTGTGGGTGGGGCACTCCCCTATGTGTGTGTGTGTGTGTGTGTGTGTGTGAGAGTGCGATGGGGTTAGGGGAGGGAGTGAGGGTGTGAGTGGTGAATGGGGGATAAGGTCTGTGTGTGGGTGGGGCACTCCCCTATGTGTGTGTGTGTGTGTGTGTGTGAGAGTGCGATGGGGTTTAGGGGAGGGAGTGAGGGTGTGAGTGGTGAATGGGGATAAGGTCTGTGTGTGGGTGGGGCACTCCCCTATGTGTGTGTGTGTGTGTGTGAGAGTGCGATGGGGTTTAGGGGAGGGAGTGAGGGTGTGAGTGGTGAATGGAGATAAGGTCTGTGTGTGGGTGGGGCACTCCCCTATGTGGCTCGACCCCTCCTCTCCTTTCCCAGAATGATATGAGGGGAGGGGGCTGGTATAGGGAACAGAGGTTGCCCCCCTCGCCTCCTGTTCCCTGCGCGCTGCCTGAGAGGGGAGGGGCTGGATCAGGAAGCAGAGGGCCGTTCTCTGCTGAGTGAGATTCAGCACAGCTGGAAGGCAGCAAATCTTCAGCCATCTTGCTGCCCCCAGATTTCTGCCCCCCCTAGGCACAGGCCTCGTGTGCCCATTGACAAATCCAGGCCTGCTCCCACTGCTCTCACTCACCACTCATGGCTTTCTGAGGGCCAAGCCCACACACGACACGCGTTACATTGATCCTAATACCATATGGGTTTAGAGTGTCTTTTTTTTTTACTTTTGTGCAAGGTTTTCTGGTTGACACCACAGCAGTGCATGTAAATATAACGTGCAAATTGTTGTAAGTGATAGTTTATCCTCAGAAGGCAGTACTGTCAATGTAAAATCTGTTATTAGGAAAGGGCCTAGGAGGAGCTGGGGGAAGGGGAGGATCTAGGATGATGTTGGGAAGAGGGGAAGAAAGGACGAGAATTAAAATATAAATTAAAGAAGGCTAAATATCATTTTGGGTTGCTTCTTTCATTTGCAAAACCATATAATAACTAAATCTTTCCAGGTTTATACCACCGAAACACCACCAGAAAAACGTCACTGTCTGGCCTTCAGTCTCACCTATTGGGACGTTAAATATTGCTCTCTTTCGGGCCGATACGGTAAAGTCCGCGGTCCCGACGCGCGCACAGGCCACTCTCCTGCGCGTGCGATTCAGTATGCAAATTAGGTCCGGCGGTAAAAAACAGGTAAAAGGAGGCGCTAGGGACACTAGTGCATCCCTAGCGCCTCTTTTTGGACAGGAGCAGCGGCTGTCAGTGGGTTTGACAGCCGACGCTTAATTTTGCCAGCGTCGGTTCTCGAGCCCGCTGACAACCACAGGTTCGGAAACCGGACGCCGGCAAAATTGAGCGTCCAGTTTTCGACCCGCGAGCCGACTTCAAATTTATTTATTTTTTTTACTTTTGGTAACTTTCGGGACCTCCGACTTAATTTCTTAAAGTAAAATGTGCGGCTAGGCTGCACATTTTCCTTTCTGAATCGCGCGGGAATACCTAATAGGGCCATCAACATGCATTTGCAAGTTGCGGGCACTATTAGGTTCGGGGGGGGGGGGGGTTGGACACGCGTTTTCGGCCCCTTACTGAATAAGGGATAAAGCTAGCGCGTCGAAAACACACGTCCAATGGAGGGTTTACAGTGCGCTCCGTCAGAGCGCACTGTACTGTATCGGCCCGTTTGGGATGAAGGTGCGAGGGGACAGGGAAAGTTAGGCGATTAAATCAGGAAGGGGGGAGGGAAAGTTTCGGCAGTTATGCCAGGGGATGGGGCAGGAGGGCGTGTGTGTGTGTGTTGTGCATTTACTGAATCCCCTGCTTAGAACGTCACTGCACGCCACTGGGCCCAGCGTTTCACGTCTTCATCCAAAGGTTGGTGTGACGTCCATCGTCTGCAATAGCTTCTTTGAATTATGAATGCTTTGAATTAATTTTGTTTGAAGATTTTTCTGCTGCTCCTACTGAGCACAGTTATATATCGGCTGTACACAATTTTTTGTTTTGTTTTTTCTTTGAAAATTTTTTTTGTGAAATGTTAATATATTTTATGAGTTTCTGTCATATGTTGATTTTTTTTTTGATTGCATATTCTAAACATGCTTAAGAAATTATATTATTCGAAATGGATTTAGTTAAACATGGAAATATTTTTTCGAAGGTTTTGTGAAGTTCTGAAATTAATACATCTGTTTTCACTATTGTTTCCTGTTTTGTTACCACCATCCTTTGCATATTTGATTTTGACATTTGATGGTATGGTTTTGCTTTAGCCAAATAATAATTTTTTTTAAATAATTTTTCTCTTTGTTTCGCTGTTCTTGCTTGTTTAACATGTGTGCTGGTTGTATCTAGTTTTGCTTAAAGAAAAGGAGGGAGACATATGCCACCAGGTTCTCACCAGGGTTTCTTTGGGCTTCCTAGGAGTTCAGTTTGCTTGTGCTCCGGCGCAGGTTTTAGGAATAGCGCCACCAAGCTGCTGGTGGTCAAATGTTCAGGCTCTGCCAGGCAGACTGAGAAAGCAGAAGAGTTTCATCTGCACGCTTCTAATAAATCTGTGTAGCCCCTCTTCTAGTGTTGGCTAGGAAGATAGGGGTCACACTCAATACAGGGCTTAGTGCCCGGTGTGGATTCTTTGAATGGGGGAGGGAGGCTATGCAGCCAGGGCCCCAGACATTGTGCGAAAGTTTGTCGAACGGCGTAAACTTCATACTTAAGTCTCTGGGATTATAAGTGCCGAATGTACGAAACTGGTCACTCAGGTTGGGTGCTCCAAAAGTCTTAGTCTATTTATTGTAATCAGTTGGCACCAAACACAGTTTCTTCATGATTAATCTCAAATTCTCAATCTCAGACTTCATCTGTGCATTTGTCCCAAGGTTCCCGCTCTTCCAAAGGGGTGGAAAATAAATGCCCAGGTTGGATCTGCAGTCCAAATTACGTTTTGCTTTCCAGATGGCCTCCTTCACTCTCCCTATTCTTTTCTCGGATGTTACACTGGATCTTTTCGGCTGACAGATCCCAACAGGGAAAACAAAATCCTCTTCTTTCCCCACTCCTCTCTTTGACGGGAAGGGCGGGCAGAAAACCTCCTCCCGAAATTTAAAAATAAATAAATAAACTACTCAAAACCCAGAGAAGCAGCAATGCAACCACTGAGTGTGAATCCAAACGTGTGGCTTTCTCTCTTCCTAACCTCACTCCGTGCAGGAGGTACAAGCCGCACAGAGCTGAGAGAGGGGCTCCGACAACACAGAATTCAAAAGTCACCGAAACACCAGGCACGGGGTGTGGACTAGCAATGGGCTGCCCCACTTCCTACCCTGCTCAGTAAAAGATTGAAAGTCCAAGCTGAAGAAGAATAGGGGAATCGACAAAAATAAAATAAAATAAAATAAGATTCCTTCTCCTTGAAACTCCAAGACTAAATGCCACGCTCCCCCCAGGCCTCACCTGCTCTTACACAGCCTGGAGCCTCCCCACTGCAGCGACTTCCAACGCGGCGGCCGCTGTGGCGAAATGCTGTGCCCACCTACTGCTTGCACTGATATTGCTCCAACACTAGCACCACCCACCAGTGGAGATCTCCATGGGGCGTCTGCATCTGTTTAGCTCAGCCTCAAACCTTGGTTCTGCTTACTGGGCTGCCCCACCAGGGTACCACATGCTTTGCCTCCAAGGCCGAGCTATTGGGAAGGAGAAAACCTCGAAGGCCCACGGGCTTCGAAGATGAAGAACTGGAACAGGCTTGGCTGTTTTTTTTTCTTGCACAAAAGTCCCTGGGGGCCAGGTATCAAAGCAGGAGCAATTTAACAACGTAGGCCTTTCCTCGCTTAACATCCTCGCTGACACTGAGCTGCCATAAAAGATGAAAAGGAAATAATGATTATTGACATAAAGTGAAACAATGAAAGGCATCGCCTGAGTGGCTTCTGAGGCTGCGGCGGTCATAAACCGGCAAAATGCTGGCACACGTGCAACCAAACAGACGCTTCCCAGGCAGCGAGGCCGGCACCGAAGCACTGCTCTTCGAGGACAGGTTGTTTATCTCGTAAGCCACGCTCAAAGCGGGCAAACCGTGGCGCCCGGTCATAAGCCGCGTCCGCTTCCGCCTCCACATGGATCACCGTGGGATCCTGCCGGAGATGGAGCTGAAGATGATGAACCGGGGGGAGAGAGAGAGAGAGAGGGGGGGGGGGGGATCTGAGAAGGAGGAAATGAAAAACAGGGGATCTCAGGCCCAGGGAAGAGAGGGAGGGGGGACTGGGGAAATATCTACACCACTCGAATGTAATCCGCTTGGAAGTGGAATATAAATCAAAGCCAAAGACGATAAAAATGAGTAAATAACTGCACCGTTACGTTACCCTAACCAACACATCGCTTGACTGGTACTGACTGAGATCCAACTACAAAATTCAAAGAAGAAAACACAGAGGCTGCCATTATTATTCCTGCTGCTACTGCTTATTTCCACAGCGCTGTACAGGCACGTATAAAAGAGACAGTCCCTGCTCGGTGGAGCTTATAATCCAGTGAAGGCGCATGGACAAAAGGCTCCAGGAAGCTCAGCTTTTTCTGTGCACCCACAAAGTACAGCGTAGTTAAGATAAAACGGAGCATTCTCAGGGTCCACAGAAATTTCACATGGGATTCAGCAGGGCGGTGCATGCTCTGGATTTCCAAAATCCATCTCCGTTGAACCTAGGCCTTCAGATTGCCTTTTATGTGAGTTACTTGTGCTCCCAATCACAGTTTTGCATGTAATAAAGTTAGTTAAAAGAAACACACCCAGGTAGTGCAGAGGTAACGGGAAAAGCCATCGGGGCTCCCCTAGGGCTCGGCGCGCGCAAGGCGCACAAGTGTGCACCCCTGTGCACGCGCTGACCCTGGATTTTATAACATGCGCGCGGCTGTGCGCGCATGTTATAAAATCGGGCGTAGATTTGTGTGCGCCGGGTTGCACGCACAAATCTACGCCCGAGCGTAGGTATTAAAATCCGGCGCTAATGGAATAACTCACTTCTGTCACACATTCAAAACACAGACAGATCCTCAAATATAGAATAAAGAGACCATACAGTATAAACAAAAAATGTACAGACAAAAACTGAACTGGAAACCGCAACAAGCCAAATTCTGCATGCACTGCAACAATGTAAAAAAATGGAAAAATGACCATTCCTCATAAAACAAAATTAATAACACCATACCAATAAAAAGAATAATTCAAAACAATTAATGAATAGAATAACATTCAATAATTAAAAACTCATATACAAATCTTCCAAACATCAATAAAATATTTCAAAACAGACACATCAAATAACACCCATACCTTGGAACTTTAGATTTCCAGATGCCCTGAAATTGTCATGGATTAGCAGGCAGAGAGTAACTGGGGTAGTGCACACACATACTCCCTCTAATAAACACACATGCTCTCTCTCTCTCTCTCTCTCTCCCATATACATGCTCTCACTCTCTCACACACAAGCACACATTGTTGCTCACTCTCCCATATACATGTTTTCATCGTTCCACACACATACACACATGCTCTCTCTCACTCACGTTCCTTGACTTAGCAGGCAGCAGCAGAGTCTCCTTCTTCAGCCCCTGTGGCCAAGGGAACAACTTCCGGCCACAGGGCATTGGACTACATCTGGCAGGGAACGTTCCTCCTCCGAAGCAGCAGAGCCCCGCCGAAACCGACGGCGTTGTAAACGCTGCCTTAGTAAGTGGAAAAGTAGCGTGGCTCTGCTAGAATCAGCAGCGTTGCCAGGGGGGCCGCGCTGCTTTTCCACTTACTAAGGCAGCGCTTACAACGCTGTCGACTTTGGCGGGGCCGCGCTGCTTTTCCGTTGCCGAGGACCTGCCGGCTGCACTGCTCTCTCTCCTTGGCGCCTTTTGGTAGCGGGGTCTATGGCTCTGGAAAGAGATAAAAGAGGAGAGGTAGCGAGGTGCTGCAAAGTGAAGGCATTTGTAGGCAGGGGTATATAGGGTGACTACTGAAGTTGGTGGCGCATCAAAAACTTTGTTGCTGCCATGCGACCGACCCTCTAAGCTGCCTTCTCTAGTCTGAGGTCAATAACAACAGACAGGCTTGAAATGTGTCCTTTCATATGCTAACATGAATGCAACATTGAACCAGGCTTTGACGATGACAGCAGTCTGGGAGGGTTAGTTCAGATTGTCAGCTGCTCAGAGCAGGAGCAGAGCTTATTTTATTGGCAAATTGGTGCCAGCAATCAGGAATGGTTTGAGGCAATCTGCTGCCTGAGGCAAGGGATGGGATGACACGGCTCTACCCTCTCACCCCTGCTAAGGTACCCAAAAGGAATACACTCTCCAAGAGACAGGCCCTCACCAACTCACTATACAAAAAAATACTTGAATTCTAGTGTCACTCCAAAACACCTTCTACTGCTAGAAAGTTTGTGAAGTAATACAAAACCCTTCAAAAAAAAGACACTCAGTACTCAAACAGCAGCACCTGTACCTGGGAAGAGACAGCACTGCATATAGTACTCTAGGCCCTAGAACACCAGTACACTTCCTACTGGAAAAACAGAACAAGCAAGATAATACATGCCAGCAGAATCCCTCACCTCATTCACATACAGAGAATACAAACTGACCCTTACCAAATACAAAATAAGGGATGACGATTTGAGAACAGAAAAATGCAGACATAACTGAAATGAAAATCCTAACAAGCCTGACTGTGTGTGCCGTGCAACACCAGAGAAAAAGAAACTGAATTGCATTTCCTCCTGAACTGAACAAAATGCAAAGATATAAGAAATGCACATTCCCAAAGCTCTAAAAACTGAAAATAAAATATTTTCTACCTTTGTTGTCTGGGCATTTTATTTTTGTGATTGAGTTGGTCCTGGTCTCTCGCTTCTCCATTCCACTTTCCATTTCTTCTCCCCTTCCCTCCCTACAACTGTCTCAGACATTGATCCATCCCTTTCATCTTTTTCTCCATTTCTCTCTTCTTTGCCTGTCTCATAGTTAGTTTGCCCCTTCTGCCCTCTCTAAACCTCCAGTCCTCAGTCTTCCTCATCTACCAGTTATCCATCTCCTACCCCAATCCCCTCCAGCCCTGCCATTTCTTCTGACCCTTACTCCTTTTCCAGAATCCTATTTTCTATTCCCCTATTTCCAGCAACCTCTGTACTCACCTATTCTCATCTACCTTCCTGTACTTCTCATTCCCTCACCAGCCCCTGCTCCTTCCCTAGCCTCTAGCCCATTCTTCTCCTCTTTTATTTATTTATTTATTTAATTTATTTATTTAAAGACTTTTATATACCGGTATTAGTGGCGACATCATACCGGTTTACATTTGAACAGCAGGATAGAAAATACATATTAACAGGGAGTAGGAAACTGGGGCGGGGGATCACACAAGAGAAGAGGAAAAATAGCAGAACAACATGCGAACAATAACTCCATAACAAGAGGGTAAGTAACATTGTTGATGTCGAGAACAAAAGAACATCAAAGTTGCATGTACATGGGTAGACAAATTTTGAGTGCTAAAACATCTTGACTTTAGGTTAGGTTAGGTAGCAGGGGGCGGATCGGGAGAGGCAGAGTAATCGGGATATGCTCGTTTAAACAACCATGTTTTTAACTTCTTTTTAAATTTGATGGCGCATGGTTCGAGGCGCAGGCTTGGAGGCAAGGAGTTCCAGAGTGAAGGGCCAGCAATTGAAAGGGCACGGTCTCGTGTGGATGAGAGGTGTGCTATTTTCAACAAGGGCACTAGTAAGGTGCCTTTGTTAGCAGTTCTGGTGGGCCGAGTGGACTGATGAGCACTAAATGGAATATCGAGCCAATTAGAGTTGTGAGAGTGGGTGGATTTATGAACAATGGTCAGTGTTTTGTAGAGTATATGAGAAGGGATAGGGAGCCAGTGCAGATCTCTGAGGATGGGGGTGATGTGGTCGGTTTTGCGGGCATTGGAGATGATTCTAACAGTGGCATTTTGAAGCATTTGTAGTGGTTTTATCGTGGAGTAGGGGAGCCCTAAGAGGAGTGCGTTACAGTAGTCCAATTTAGAGGCAACGGTGGCTTGGATCACTGTACGGAAATCTTGGGTGTATAGTAGAGGTTTAAGTTTTTTTTAGGACGTTGAGTTTGAAGAATCCTTCTTTAAGAGTAGCGCTAACATGTTTTTTCATGCTTAATTGTTGATCAAGGAGTACTCCAAGGTCCTTTACAAAGGGTGGAGATGTGGTGAGGTTCAAATTGGGGTCATTAGACAGGGGTGGAGGTGGGGGAGAGTGAGGGGAGATGAGAAGGAGTTCAGTTTTGTTAGTATTGAGTGCTTCAGAGCGTCGGAGATGGAATTATGGATAGGAATGATGATCTGGACGTCATCTGCATATAGGTAGAACTTGAGGTTGAGTTCAGAGAGAAGTTGGCAGAGAGGGGTGAGGTAGATGTTGAAGAGGGTGGATGAGAGAGAAGATCCTTGTGGGACTCCTTGTTGCAGAGGGAGGGGGGTGGATATGGCATTACCAATTTTAATTTAACAGAGAACTTTCTGTTTGAGAGATAGGATCTGAACCAGGCAAGGGCTAGGCCTGAGATGCCAATGACTTCTAGGCGGGCAAGGAGGTGATTGTGTGAAATGGTGTCGAAGGCCGCAGAGATATTGAGGAGGGTGAGGAGGTAGCTGTGGCCCTGGCCCATTCCTCTGAGGAGGTGGTCAGATAGGGCGAGAAGTAGCGATTCTGTATTGAAATGTTTCCGGAAGCCGAATTGGAGGCGTGGAGGATCTTGTGATTTTCAATGTAGTCCATGAGTTGTGAGTTAACAACGCTTTCCATTATCTTGGCAATGAATGGGAGGTTAGAGATGGGGCGGAAATTGGCGGGGTCTTTCGGGTCCAAGGAGGGTTTCTTGAGGAGAGGTTTGACCACTGCATGTTTAAGTGTCCTCTTTACTCCCTGTTGGCTTCCTTTTACCTTTCTATTTCCACATCTCCAGCCCCATTCCTACTCTCTATCACCCCTTTCACAGGCCCATCCATCCCTCCTCCACAGCACCCCAGTTCTTTCCCACTGCCTTTCACCTTCTCTCCAGTCCTCCAGGCCATTCACATCACCTCTTGGCCCCTTTCTCATACCCTTATCTCACACCCTCACTCATACTCCCCCCAGCCAATCTAAACCCCCATTAATATGCACCTAAATGTCAAGTGCCCACTGCCCCCTAACTCTGTCACAATTCCAGCTCTTAACCCTGCCCCAGTACAAAAGTCCCTGTTCTTCCCCTGCTCTCCACCCCAGTACCTGCTCTCCTTGAGTCCCCAAATCCCATTCTTCCTTTCATCTACCCCTCAATCCCCGTCTCCCATTCTTCCCCTGTACTACCCCCACCCCCCCAGTCCCTGATTCCCATATTCTTCCGTTGCTCCCCCATTTCCTGTTGTTAAGCTCAATGGTTCACGGGCTAATCCCTGCGGACCACCTCGTCCCCAGCTCGACTGCCTCTGCAGCGGTCTGGAGCAGCGGGGCCTGCTCTGTACGCAGCACCACCAGCCCCGGCACGAGCGCCATCTTCCAGCTTGGTCCCAGGCTTCCGGACTTCATGGCGGGGATGCCGCCATGAGGACCCCAAGCGGCGCGTCCTTCCTAGGTGCATGCGTGTGCGTCTGCTGGTGAGTTAAAGGGACCACGGTGGGGAAAGCCCTGCAGCCCCTTCTGATGACATCACAGCCTTGGGCCTTAGAAGGCCACTTCCCTTGTTGCTTCTCGCCTCGGCAATATGTTTCTTTAAAAAGGTTTTTTTCAAGAAGTCCTTGGATTTGAGGAAGGGAATTTACCTGAAGTAAATGTTATTTTCTACCTAAAACATTTGTAAACTCTAATAGGTTAAATTTGCAAGAGAATCTAACTGAAATCTTGGAGAGTTCAAATTTAGAGTTGGATAGTGCCACCCTTCTAGTCTCTTTGTTAACCTCAGCAGATGTGCAAAGTATTATGAGAATGTATTTCAGGAAGTTCCCAATTACTTTTATGAATGGAAATATAAAAATTTTCCCTGGCCTCTCCCCAATAACACAAGAGTGGCGTAGGAAATTTTTAGCCCTACGCCCTGAGATAATTTCCTTAGGTTACAATTTCATGCTGAAGTTTCCCTGTAATGTGTGTTAAAGAGGGGGGCAGAATTGAATGTTTTTTTTTACTGTTGAGCAAGTGAAAGAATTTCTTCAAACTAAGACCCCCATTACTTCGTCTCCCATAAATTAGTGAAATGTGGAAGCTTAGAAGTGCAGTAATTTCTTATTTATTTTTTCCTGGGTAATTACTCCCTTAATATTAGATCCCCGTATTATTAACTATATTGATTTATGGATTAAGGAGGCTGTATGTTAATTTTTCTTTATTATTTCTTTAAGGTTGACTGATGATTGATATTCTGTACTCTTTAGTGGAATTAATGTCTAGACCCCCTTTGGTTTTCATATTTGCAAATTAAGTTTTGTAAAAATTTAAAATTGATAAAAAAAAAAATACCACAACATGTATATTATATTTACATGTGCTGCCGTAGTGCCAGCCAGAAAACCCTGCCAAAAAAAGAGAGAGATGGAACCCGCATTTCTCCTCACTAAACTAAAAGGCCATGGGATGGGAGGTGTTGTACTGGCGTGGACTGGTACCTGGTTAAAACACAGGAAACAGAGGAGGACTAAACGGGCAGAAAAGGTGAATCGTGGCCTGCCCCAGAGATCTGTCCTGGGACCGGTGCTGTTCAACTTGTTCATTAATGATCTAGCGAGGGGCGCGACGAGTGACGTGAGCAAACGTGCAGGTTGCACTCAAACATTCCGGATAATTAAAACACAGGCAGATTGTAAGGAACTACAGAAGGACTTTGTGAGACCAGAGAACTGGGCATTTAAATGGCAGATGAAATTTAATATGGACTAATGCAAAGCAATGCACAAGGGGAAAAATAACCCCGATTTTAGATACACAATGATGGATTCTGAATTATGAAAAACCACCCAGGAAAAAAAGTTCTAGGATTCACTGTGTGGCCAGTACATTGAAATCCTCAGCTCAGAGTGTGATTGATGGTAGTCAGAAAAACACTAGAGAATGCTAGGAATAATTCAAAAAGGAATGGAGAATAAAACCAAGCTCATCATCATAATGCCTCTGTATAGATCACTGATGTGGTGGCATCCTGAGTGTGCATTTCTGGTCACCCCATCTCAAAAAAGGATATAGTGGCATTAGAAAAGATACAGAGAAAGCAACAAAAACAGTTAAGGGTTTGAACAGCTCCCTCATGGAGAAAGGCTAAACAGGTTAGGCCTCTTCAGCTTGGATAATCTTTTTTCCAATTTGTTTTAAATCTGCTCCCTGTTATTTCAGTGAGTATCCCCCTAGTCTTAGTGTTAATTGAACGGGTAAATAGCTGTTCCTTATTTACCTGTTGTACTCCACTAACAATCAATCATAGGCCTCAATCATATCCTGGCTCAATTGTCTCTTTTTTCACTCAATGCACAATCAAGTTATGGAATTCACTGCCTGAGAATGGGATCAAGACTGCTAGCATAACTGAATTTAAAGAGAGTTTGGACAAGTTCATGGAAGAAAAGCCCATACTTATTAACCAGGTGACTCAGGGAGACCCACCACTTGTCATAGGGAGGCAGCAGCAAGAAACTGAATCTACTTTTAGGGATTGGCCACTGTTGGAGACAAGATACTGGGCTCGATGGACTTTGGTCTGAGCCAGCATCGCACTTCTTATGTTGTCATGGAATTAAGCCTTTTGCTACGCATGTTGGATGTGGCCTGGACTTCAGAAAATCTTGGGTAAACTGAATTACAAAACAGTAAATCTCCACACCAAAACAGCAGTAACTGCTAGCACACAAAGAATTACAACCCTACCTATAAAAAGGCAACACGGTAAATATTACACCAGACTCTAAAACACCTACACCTTCTATTGGGAAAAGAAAACAAGTCAGGCTGTTATAGATCCCTAAACAGAAACTACATGCTAGCAGTAAACATCACCTCTGTTATATGTGCAGAACACAGACTCTCAAACACAGAATAAAAAGACCTTAAGGTAGACACATGAAGACAAAAACTGAACTGCAAACCACAAGCCAGTGCAACAATGGAAAAACAGAATCATCATAAACATGTGGATAAAGGTGAACCGGTAGATGTAGTGTATTTGGATTTTCAGAAGGTGTTTGACAAAGTCCCTCATGAGAGGCTTCTAAGAAAACTAAAACCTAGAATGGCAATTTCTTATGTTCTTATGTTCTTATCATCTTTCCTTGTAAAATATCAAATAAATCAAAAATATAAAACTTCAACCATAATAGTAAAACAATACTAAAAAAGAAAAAATATTTCAAAACAGCAAATAGAACATCCAATAATTGGGAACAAGTAAGATATTTTAAAACAGAAAACACATTTAATAACATTTAATAGTTTAAAGTAATAAGGATTAAAAATCTCATGCTCTTTATACCTGGGAACTTTTGATTTCCATCACCCTGAGATTGTCTTGGATCAGGCAGGCACAGGGATGCACACAAACTCTTCTCTCTCTTATATTCAACACTCTCTAACACACATGTTCATTCTCATACATACTCTATCATATGTACCCTCACAAACACGCTCTCGGACACACACACTTACATGTGCTCACTGACTCACACATACACTCTCATGCTCGCTCACATGCAGTCAAACATATGCCCACTGACACACACACGCTCATATATGACCAAAATTCATACCAGCTCAAATATGTACTTAGTGACTCACTCTCACTCTGCCTCTGAGTAAACTTTCCTAAGGACAATATGTCCTATGCTGTTCTGGGTTCATTATTAAAAAACATAAGACTTGCTATACTGGGTCAGACCAAGGGTCCATCAAGCCCAGCATCCTGTTTCCAACAGTGGCCAATCCAGGCCATAAGAACCTGGCAAGTACCCAAGCATTACATAAATCCTGGGTTAGGACTCTGAGGACTCTATAAACAGAGACTGGGAGACAGGTTCCTCATCCCTGTAGTTTTTGTCCATGTTCTGGTAACGGTTTTAGTTGCCAGAAGATGAAGCTCTCTCTCTCTCCCTTTCCTGCCTCTCTTTGGGTTGCCCTTCTGAGTAAGATTTTTTCCTTTTTACGTTACTAAGCAACCAGCGGCTCAGATGTTGCTGGTCTGAGGAGGGTTGCCTTTCCTTTTGAATGGACTCAAAGAAGAAGAGGTACCTTCGAGGAGGAATGGACACACATCCACTTCCAAGGAGATGAGGTTGAGGTATGGTGTGAATGTCTGGAGAATCATTAGAGGAGAAAGGCGCGATAACATGCCCATTAGGTGCCACAGAGTTGAGAATGGAGAACACTGAAAACTACAGGGAAAGTATGAACATTGGGATTTGTGATGTTCGCAACCAGCTGAGATAAATTTTCCCTCATTCCCATGGGAGCATCTAAGGACTAAGTTACTGAGAGAAGAGAAGTAAGAAGCCAAAGTGCTTAGGAATTGGTTGAAGTAATTGGAGCACTGGCTGTTGGAAAAATTAAGGTCACAAGTTTATTAGATTTCATTTTGTGAAGATCAATTGGACAATTTTCAAACTGAGTTGTATAGAACCATCAATTCAGTAAAATTGAGTTAGAACCTAGCCAGTTTTCAGCATGGTTAGTGTTGCTGTCTCGTCAGTGCTTTTACAAGCTATGGAAAGAGAGGATCATGTGTAGGCAACACAGGACATCCTGGACTCTCAGAGTGGTGTATTGGTATATGAGAATGGCGCAATTAGGATCCGAAACTGAGATGTGAACCTTTGGGTCCAACATCCGGGCTTTTCCTGCCCAGGGATTACATGCCATTGAAAATGTATTGACATAATAAATGATTAAACTGTGTTGACTGTTGACACAGTATCTATAATGTTATATTCCCAACTGTGTATTAATGACTAGAGTGAGTCTTTGATTTGAGTTTTCAGAATCAAATATAGATGTTGCAATGACACTTTACACATATCTTCCTTTAAGATGAGTAAAGACGCAAAGCTCGGGAATAATATGCTAATACTGAGAGCAGCCTGCAACATGCAAGCCAGCTTGCCCTCGCTGGCAGTGGAAACTGATGCTGTGAGCCTTCAGTGCTCAAATCATTTGATAGAGGCACTGTCCAATAATGCAACCCCTGCCTGCAGCGCAGGCATTAAGCTCTCCCACCGTTTTCATGCCCGCCCATTTGCAGAGCAATGAGCAGGCTCTGACAGGGTCTGAGAGATGCTGCAGCCTGCCACCTGGCTCACATCTGAGCTAATTAGCTTGTTAAATAGCTAACTTTCTGTTTTACCTTCATGAGGCCATTTAAAAAAAAAAAAGACCTAGTGACGCATTACTTGCTGTAATCCCTTAAGAGCTCCTGTTCACTGCAAACTCTGAAGCCGCTTTCACTTGACTAGCGCCGATTCAATAAAAAGTGCGGCACGCCGGCTCTTCCAACGCGCACCCAGGCACCTCTCCTGGGCACGCGATTCTGTATTCAAATTAGGTGTCGCACTAATAAGGAGGCGCTAGGGACAATAGCGCTACCCTAACGCTTCCTTATTAACGGTAGAGGGGGTTGTCAGCAGGTTGACAACCGATGCTTAATTTTACCGGCATCGGTTTTTGGACCCGCTGACAGCAATGGGTGAGGAAAACGGACGCCAGCAAAACTGAGTGTCCATTTTTCTAACCCGCTCACCAGCAGGTTAGATTTTTTTTTTTAATTTTAAATTGTAGGTTCCTCTGACTTAATATCGCTATGATATTAATATCGCTATGATATTATGAAATATCGCTATGATATTATGAAATTTAATAAACAGAAAATTAAAAAAATAAATAAATAAACAATATACATGCTCACACGAATACAATAAATTCAGCAAATAGTTGATGATAATTAATTAAAAAAGAACTAATAACAAATAAAAATACATCCATAAATACATAAAAAACTATTAACAGGCTGAAAAATACAACTAATAATAAAATAGATATTATAATAAATATTAGTTAATGGTATCATAAATAGATACATGTATGAATATAAAACTTAAAAACAACCCCCAAAAATTGAGACATCCCTCAGACCAATGACTAAACCAGTCTTAAATCTATACTCTGCAGACAGGGCCTCCTAAGAGTGGAAGGAAGGATACATACAATATATACCTGAAGAGGGTGTTAAATAGGGGGATGCGCATGGAAATAGGCACGAAGCAGGAACCAGACTGGATGTACAGAGGCTTCCCAGAGCAAACTCCATGAAGATTGTTGGACCAACAAAGATGTGTCAGGTTAGAGATCCTTATATTCAGCCCTCAATTTAATGCTGGCCCAATAGGGAGGTTCTGGAGGCATGTCTACCTTGACAACTCTTTATGAACAAGAGGCCCGCTGGCTCACCATTATGTCTCTTAGTCTCGAACACCTAGCACCATGGGTTCAATCTTTTTCGCCCCGATAGAATATTCCCCTCCTAGTGGCCACTCCTTCCTGGCATTTCCAGGTGCTCCTTGTGAAATGGGCCTCTAGTTCCTTCGTGTGGATATTCTGGGCTGGTCATACCCTTTCCAATTCACCAGGCAATGCGATTGCCCCTTTATAAATCTGGCATCACACATTTACACACATTAAGAAAAAACACAGGACTGCTTCTACGGCCAAATCCATAAGCAAAGCACATCAAGCAAGACTGACTGATTACATGGTAGTAACCTGCACAGCCATGGGAAGCTTGCTTGGCAGGCTGGATGGACCTTCAGTCCTTTTCTGCCATCATTGCTATGTTCCTATGATCCATTGCTTTGCACACTTGCTGCACCTAGAAGTGAAGGATTTCCTGGGTCTGGGGCCCAGGAAATATGGCAGCATAGTCCTGAGTGAATTGATAGAGAGGGGCAGGAAAATAGTGGACCATTTTCACCAGAGTGAGAAGGGTGGACAGCAGCTCCGAGAGAAGCAAGAAGCGGGGATACCTCTGCACTGGCTTATTCAGGATGTAGGCAACAGGTGAAATTCACCTGTCTAATGCTGAGGAGGTTGGCAGACTTGTTTCTGGAAACCAAGATGGGAGTGGATCACCCTCTGGGGTATTATGATTGACTACCTATGACGCAGATAGTTGAGTCCTGAAGCCCTTCAAGGATGCCTCGGAGTTCCACAAGAACCACTGTGAGTGAGGCCATCCCCATAGCCAATATCCTGGAGACGTTTCTGGCGGGAGCAGGGACTGGCTCCAGAGGTGTTGCTGTTCATGGACTCCTTGCAGCTACAAGTACAAAATAGACTCAAACAGATACATCATCTATGCTATTGTCTTTGTCATGAACTGCCTTATTATTTATTTTCCTATGTAATAGTATTTTATGTATGTTTAATTATTTCACAGATTTATAGTCTGCAATTCGCAGAGCATCAATGCGGATTACAACCAAGGTACACAATAAACATACAATACAATAAAATACACAATAAAACAAATAGATGTGTTACTTATTTTATGTTCAAATCTTGTTTATTAGAAGTTAAATTGCAAACAGCTTGGTGGTTGTTCTCTCTTATCCACCACATTTTATGTGCCTTTATTCAACACAAACATTTGGTTAACTTAGAACCATAACAAAGCCCTTGACCCCTCCTCACCCCACCCCTCTCCGTAACTCAGTAACGCATGTTCCCTTCCATACAAAGTGTAGTCACTGTCAAACTTATGAGCCAACATTAGGTAAATCATTCAAACACAAACTATGTGCTGTGTGTGATAACGATTGTAAATATTTATCCGATATCGTTAAAAATAATCTACTTTTCTTATTCAACTCCATTTTTTTCTATATATTTTGCCATGACACACATGTGAGCACTTCAGTGTTGCGTCAATGTAGGGATTTCTTCCATTAACCATCTTTGTAAAGTTACAGTTTTTTGCTAACAAAATTATCTTTCAGCCCCATAATCTAGTGTAAATATCCCGAAATGGTATAGTCTCACCTCATCGAAAAGTACTACAGTAGCATCCAGCGGTATAATCAGCTCCGCCATTTCACTAACATAATGCACAAAAATCACTGCTCTGTGAGCAAAACCCAAACTGATGACTTAATGTTCCTGCTGCATTATGAGACTTCCCGCACCAGATGAAATAGAAAGGCTCGCTTTTGTGGAAATTAGAAGTGCAGTAAAAATGTGTACCGAGTTTCCCGTCAATCCATATTACTCGTGATTTGCTTAAGAAAGCGAGTGGGATTCAATACTATACCAACGAGCGCCCTGTGCCAACTCCCTCTTTGAGGCATAAATGTAAGGGGGTTTTCCAAACCCTTCTCAAACCTGGGGAAAAAAGATATGGTGTGTCTAATCGGGACCTCCACATCGAGGGGATCTGTTATAAGGACTCTATTACTTAGGCAAAGTTCTAGCAGTCCCAATGAGTTTATATAGTGCCCGACTCGTAAATAAGCATGGAACTGCTTGTTGTCCAATTCAAAACTGTCCTGAAGCTCTTGGAAGGAGAGCAAGCCCTCAGATACGGTGCTGTTACTGGGAGTCCTTTAAATTCCCATAACTGAAAAGCTATGGACTGGATCCCAGGTTGGAAAAATTTGTTTCCTTTCAGGGGCAGGATGTGCAACATTTTGTAATTTAATTCAGCTTTAATTTCCTGATCACCCATCGCCATGCTCTTAATATCTGTATAATCGATACACTGTTTTGTAGATGTATAGGCAGTGACGGCGGATTACAATGTAACATAAATCTAAGGTCTAGTGGCGCCAGCATATCCTGTTCCATTTGCATGCACTGCCTCCATAGTATGCAAATTTTATCTCATGCATATTCATTGAGAATATCCTGAAAACCTGACTGGTTGGGGGTCCACAGGACAGGTTTGGAAACCACTGCTCTATCAGTTAAATAAATAGGGAGTGTCCCATTTAGGGAAGACTATTATATGGTACAGATTTATTCTGCCGGCCAGTGACAATGGTAGTTCCATCCAGTTCTGAAACCACTGGCTAGTAATATCATATAAGGATTTATAGTTGATCCCATGTAATTTAGAGACATCTTTATGTAATCTAATCCCCAAATATTTTATTGAATCCACTGCCCATTTCATCAGTAACTCTGAGCCCCACAAATCCAAAACCCCATTTCGCGTGACTAATGCCTCTTATTAGTCCATATATTTGGGATTCTTCCAAATAAATATTTTAGCAAGAGCTTAGGGTCCTTTACAAGCCCCAGAATTTCATTTGCAAATGCTGCTATTTTAAAACTTGACTTGGCCTGAGAACCTATCGGGATGCCTAATACATTCTGGTTTGCACATATCTTTACCAGTAATGGCTCAAGTGAGAGTATAAAGGGCACATCCCTGCCTTATGCCTCTTTCACTCTGCAATGCGTTTGGCTGGGTGTTATTAATCAAACCTGAAGCCTCCAGGCCATTATCTGGTGTACATATTGTACCTTTTGATGCCTCATACATACGGGGCCAGTCAGCTTTGTCAAATGCCTCTTCAGCGAGAAGGAGGGCTGGGATGTTTTGCCACTCATGTTATTTTAATATGCATTTATGGTTTTGCTTTTTTGTGAACTGCTTTGATATGTCAAGGGACAGACGAAACCCTTCACCCAGCTGGATATTTCCATGCTGAAGCATGCTGTGTGACCCATGGGTAAAAGAGTATTGTTTTCCAGTCCAACAGTCTAATTTATGGGCAGGAGATATTGTTGGTGAGGGTACGGGAACCGGAATGCCAGGGGGCAGTGAGGATGGAGTGCAGGATGGAGTGGGCAGTGAGAGCAGCACCCCGTCGGTTACCATTTTCTCCCCCCCCCAGCTTTGCCCGCCACCCCCCCTGTGGCCACTTTACAATGGCTCCCCTGGCACGTGCTGTGGCTCCTAGTAATTGGCAGCAGAGATTATCCCCCACCCTGCCCAGGAAATCCCACCACAAATTCTGCCACGAGCAAGCTTTAGTGCTTTTGATTTAAAGCCCTCTGTGAAGGGTCACGAAATGAAACGCCACGGGGGGGGGGGGGGGGTACAACTCAGAACCAGCATATAGAAATATTTCTTCCACAGAGAGGATGGTAAGTGCCTGGAATGCCTTTCAGGAGGAGGCGGTGAGGACGAAAATAGTAAACGACATTAAAAAAAGGCATGGGATAAACACTGTGGGTCCCTGAAGGCTGGAGGTTGGAAATGAAGAAAAGGTGGCATGGGAGTAACCTGCATGGATTGACAGTTACGGGGATCACTACCCTTAACCAATTAGCCTTGATTGTTGTGACACAACTGCAACATTGCTCTCCACGGTGGGGGGTGGGGGATTGGATTCAGATGTCAGCCAGCGCTGGGCCCTGACTTTTATGGTCCGGTGTTCTGATAGAGCAGACATTAGGGATAAAGCACAGGACTGCTTCTACGGTCAAGTCCAAAAGCAAAGCACGTTCAAGCAGCACTGTCTGAATTATCAGGAAGGCTGCTAGCAGTAAATTTTATCATGGGTTTGACAGTTGCTTAGTTTTGGTTGTTAGTATTTCTATGCTTAACGTAAGGCTTGGGGGTAACCTGCACGGAGCGGCAGTTACCAACATAAGAAACTTGCTGGGCAGACTGGATGGAGCATTTGGTCTTTTTCTGCCATATGTTACTATGTTACTAGCATTGTGTTTTGTTTGTTTTAAATTTTTATTTATTTTTAGTTGTGGATGTACATTTTTTGACATCACTTAGTCATTTAGGCGATTCAGAAATTTTAATAAAAGATAAAGCTTCTGCTCATTGTTCATAATGCTTTGCTCCTCTCACAATTTCTTTGGGTGTTCTTGCCACCATGCTACATTTTAGAAGTGATTACTCTGGATTATCAGCTACTGTTGGTCTTGCTTTGTCCCTCTCATGGTGCCTTGGGGTGTTAATGCCTTTGTTTGGGCTATTTTGCCACTTCACTGCCTTTGCATGATTCAGGATGTTCATTCCACTACTGGTGCTATTTTACTTCTCTTTTGGTGATCTCGGCTGTTCATGACATTCTTGCTGGTGTCTTTGACCCTCTTTAGATGTCTTGGAATCATCATACCACTGCTGTTGGTGCCCTATGCCCTTTGTTTAGTGCCTTGAGGTGATCATGTTACTGTTGGTGCTAACTTGCCCTTGTCATGGTGCCTTGGGATGGTCATCCCACTGCTGTTGGTGCCCTTTGCCCCTTGTTTAGTGCCTTGAGGTGATCATGTTACTGTTGGTGCTAACTTGCCCTTGTCATGGTGCCTTGGGATGGTCATCCCACTGCTGCCCTTTGCCTCTTGTTTGGTGCCTTAGGGTCTTCAACTCACTTTTATTAGTGCCCCTTGCTCCTATTTTGGTGCCTTGGGATGTTTATGCTACCGTTAGTGCTTCTTTGCCTGCTCATGGTGTCTTCAGTAGTTGATGCCTTTTTTTATGCTCATTGCTCTTCTTCTTTATTTTCCTTAGGGTCTTCATGCCGCTGTTTTGGTGACCTCTGCCCCTCTTTTGGAGCCTTGAGATGTTCTCGTCACTGTTGGTGCTATTTTGCTCCTCTCATGCTGCCTTGGGATGTTGATGACTGTTTGGGTTGCTCTGTCCTGTCATGGTACCTTGGGCTATTCATGGTGCCACTGTGCCACATTCTTGATGCTCTCTTCTCTGCTGTTGATGTCTGCCTGCAAGTTTCATTGCTTCTCCCATTGACTTTAATGGAAAACGAACCGCCAAATGACACAAACAAAAGAATAATTTTTTTGACCCCGAACAGAACAAAACGAATGAACCAAACCACGACTTTTTCCGCACACATCCCTTCTTCATGCTGTTTGAGACCAGGGAGCTGCGCAACAACTCAGCCAGTGGAAACTCTCAGGTCAGGGATGACACACGATGCCATTTTTGTTGTTGTCATACTGTATTTAAAGTACAACCTTCTAAGAAAGAGCAGTAATTTTGAAGTTGCTATCTAGGTTCTTGCTTTCCCAGGGTCTCCACAATCTAAACATGGCCTGCAACAAGTTACTGTAGTATTCCCCTGCTGACTACTACCAGGAAAAGGCTGATGCTAACCTGATTCTGCACCATTCTGTAGAATTATAATGGATGAAGTCATAGATGTATTCCTTACCAAAATCAATTAAGGGCAATTTGCTTGGGTTTTATTGATCTTTCAAGCAGTTGAGCTTAAATTAATATAAAGTAAACATTTTTATTGGCTGTACCTTTCCTGCTATGAAAAAAATTAAGCTTTCTTAAGCTCCCTTGTTAGTTTACATTTAATGATCATTGTTTACTGTTGGGGTTTATTTTAACTCTTAGGAGAGGTATTTTTTTTTTTGTACTTGTTTTACTTTGAGAAAATATAGCAACAGTTACAATACCATGGCATTCTCTCAAGAACAAAACACCGTGTTATTTACTTTTGCTGCCCTCATTCCTTTCAACTGATGCTACATTAGGCATCACTTTGGTACAGGGAACCCCTATTTATGTCAAAGGAAATTCTGTTTTTTTTCCCCCCTCTCTCTCTTTCTCTAATTGATTGTTTTCTCAGCTTGTGGTGATTGGCATGCTTCCCTGCTTTCAGCTGCCCTCATGGTCTCTGCTCAGCTCTTTAATCTTGTTTCTCTTCCTCAGTACATTTCGGGTACCAACAAAACGAATAATCACCTCTGCACATGTTGATGTTAAATCGCGCACATAACTTCAGGGTCCTGGGTGAGCAAGCCTGCCGTCGGCTCCTATCAACAAGCCACTGTGGTTCTCTTCTGCTGCCCCATTCCCCCCCCCCCCCCAGCCTGAAAAACAATTAAAGAGAAAAAAGAGAGAGGTTGTAACAGGTCACTTACTGCAAAGACAAGGCAATTATTTACAACCAGGAGCCCAGGAAGAAGATATAAACCTTTCACACCAGTGCCAAGAGGAACAAAATACAGGATGACCAATGAACCATGGACCAAACTGACCTTCTCAAGGACCAACTGTTAGACTGATTTCTCAACTGAAATGACTCATCCTTAAGCCAGGATTTTTTTTTTTTTTGACATATCACAGGGGAAGAAAATCCACATCGTGCCAGCTGGTGCCTCAAGTCTAGCAAACACTACCTTGGCCAGAACAGAATTCTTTGCAGGTTGAGGTACCTTTTACTGGACCAAGATAAGAACTGACAAAAGATGTTGCTGTGCGTGAGCTGTTGAGACCACACAAGCTTCCTCTCCCTTTTGAGACATGACGGGAGCTATGCAAGTCATGCATAACAAAATGTTGTGTTGGTCCAATAGAAGACATCGCAACCTTCAAACAAAATCCTCACTTTTTTTCCAGGACCAAAAAGGTAACTGGTAACCTTGGCCAGAAAAGGTAATAGTAATGTAATTTCAGACTAAATTCAACCTAAGTACAAGTACAAATGACCAGTTTATTCAGCTCTTTAGTCTGACAGAGTAAGTATGGACTACAAATAAAGTCAATGAGAAAGCATGAAACAAAAAAAAAAAACACCTCAACATAAGAACATAAGAACATGCCATACTGGGTCAGACCAAGGGTCCATCAAGCCCAGTATTCTGTTTCCAACACGTGGCCAAGCCAGGTCACAAGTACCTGTCAGGATCCTAAGGGGTAGATAGATTCCTAGCTGCTTATCCCAGGGATAAGAAGTGAATTTCTGCAACTCTACCTTAATAATGGTTAATGAACTTTTCCCCCAGGAGCTTGTCCAAATCTTTTTTAAGCGCAGTTTAACTAATAGCTTTCACCTCATCTTCTGGCAACAAATTCTAGAGCTTAATTATGTATTATAAAAAAAATATTTTCTCTTATTAGTTTTAAATGTATCTCCTAGTAACTTCATTGTGTCCCCTTGTCTTTGTACTTTTCAAAAGAGTAAACAACTGATTAACCTGTACTCGTTCCATTCCACTCATTATTTTATAAACCTCTATCATATCTCCCCTCAGCCGTCTCTTCTCCAAGCTGGGGTCCCAATCTCTTTAGCCTTTCTTCATAGGGGAATTGTTCCATCCTCTTTACTATTTTAGCCACCCTTCTCTGTATCTTTTCTAATTCTGCTATAGCTTTCTTGAGATGCAGTGACCAGAACTGAACACAATACTCAAGATGAGGTCTCACCATGGAGCGATACAGAGGTGTTATGATATTCTCTGTTTTATTCTCCATTCCTTTCCTAATAATCCCTAGCATTCGATTTGCTTTCTTGGCTGCTGCTGCACTCTGAGCAGAAGATTTCAATGTATTTTCAACAATGACACCTAGACCTTTCCTTGAGTGGTGACTCCTAAAGTGGAACCTTGCATTTTATAGCTATAATTTGGGTTTCACTTCCCTGAATGCATCACTTTGCACTTGTCTACATTAAATGCCATTTGCTATTTGCATGCCCAGTCTCTCAGTTTTGCAATGTCTTCTTGCAATTTCTCACAATCCTCTTGGGATTTGACAACTTTGAATAATTTTGTGTCAACAGCAAATTTGATCACCTCCATTTGTTGCTCCCATTTCCAGGTCATTTATAAATATATTAAAAAGCATCAGTCCCAGAACAGACCCCTGGGGCAAGCCACAATTCTCCTTTTTCCATTGGAAAAATTACCATTTAGCCCTACTCTCTGTTTTCTATCTTTTAACCAGTTGGCAGTCCAAAATAGGACACTGCCATCTATTCCATGACTTTCTAATTTCCTAAAAAGTCTCTCATGATGCTTTCTGGAAATCAAGATACACTATTTTTATTTAACACTTTTCTATACCGACCTTCATGGTAGGGACCATATCAGGTCGGTTTACATCAAAAAGGGGGAACTGTAACGAAACCGTAGGTAACAGGAAGAACAAAGTTACATTCAACAAGGGAGGTAAAACTTGGAAGCAAAGACTGCTGGAAAGAAAAGACTAAGGAACGAAGTGCCACTTACTTCAGGCCACGACCTGAAGTAAGTTGCGTGCGCCGGGACAACAATGAATGACGCTGTCCCGGCCCGCCCCTCCCCACCCAGAGCACGCCCCCAGGTCCGCCCTTTCAAAGAGGCCCGGCAATTCAGGGGTTACGCGCGTGGCCTGGCCCGGCCCCTTTGAAAATGGGCGCAGCGCACACAAGGCCCGGCCACACGCATAATCCTCATTTTTAACATGCGCAACGTTTTGAAAATCTACCCGATTTAGTGTAGGGAGCTGTACCAGTCCAGCTAGTTCTGTTTTCCCAATAATAGGTGAATTGGTGTTTAGGTCTGGTGGAATATTTGCAACGTTGCCTTTTCATAGAGGGTCGCTGCTGTTTGCATCCTGTGAGTTGGTGCTGACTTGCTATATGACTTCCGAATAACATTTTTGCAGGGCTTTGTGGTACTTCAGAAAATGTCTGGCAATGGAGGGAGTTTGTACAACTGTTACTGAGGTGTCAACAGAATCTGAATTTTTTTTTCTATGGTGAGTAGTAAGATGGAAACATCTCCGTTCATTCCAGCTATCCCTTTCAGAGATTGTCTTCAATCAATGCAGTATGGATTTATCTAAATTTATAAATTTAGATATTTCTTGATTTTTTTTTATTTTTGCAGTCTAAACCCCAGAATCACAGATGAAACATTCATCAGACACCGTGGCATGACTTCTGAAACATTTGTATTATGTATGTGTATGTGTGTATATATACATATATACTGGTATATATATATATATATATAAATATTGTTGGGAAGGGCTCCAGGAAGTAAGGTGCTGGTCATCTGATGTGGAGGCCTTTGGGGTCCAGTAGTGTCCAATTCATCCTAACTAAACGTCCTGGGTCAGTAGGCCAACGGTCGCTGGTGTGAAACGGGGGGAGGGGTTTTAAGCCTTGGTTTCAGGGAAGGGCTTATCCCAGGATTGGCCGGGTCCTAATTCCCTGCCTGCTGTTGCAGGTGGGTTGCCTAGGCGACCGGATCCTCCTCCTCCTTCAGCCTGCTCCTGACTTAGATACAGCCTCGGGGCCTTAGATTCCTCTGGGCCCTTGTGCTGGAGCCTCACTCTAGGTCCCCTTTTCTTGAGTCTGGCTCTATAGCTCTGTCTGTATTGTTTATTATTTAAAAGTACGATGTCCAGCTACCATCCCTCTCCAGTTCTGGGAGGGATGGTAGCACAGTCATAATGATTGAGATAACAGTACACATTACAACCCAACATGAATAAAAGCTATATTCATATTCTGGGGTCACCTCAGCAGAAATAAAAAAAAAAAAAAAAGACTCCCTCCATTGCTAAACATTTTAGGGTAGATTTTACAAAGGCCACGTGTGTAAAATCCGACCTTTACACAAGTAACCGGGCCTTGCGCTCACCAAGCCTATTTTCAAAAATGCCCGGCCATGCGCGTAAAGGCCGGTACGTGCATAAGTGCGGGCCTTCCCGAAAGGGGAGCTGAAGTAAGTTGCTGAAACAAGGAAAAAATAATTTAGGGAGTGGGGAGGAGAGGGGAAGGTGAGGAAGGGGGGGTAGGGAACTGGGGAAGACTGCGATGTGTCGCCGTGTGAATTTTGCCAAACTGTGCCCCCTCTTGCGCGTGGGACCCGCCGATTTCATAACATGCCCGTGCCAGCACGCATGTTATAAAATCGGCGCATCCATCTGTGTGCGCCGGGTAGCGAGCGCGAAGCTATTAAAATCTACCTCTTAGTGAAATAACACAAACCCCTGCAAAAGAAAAAAGGAAAAGCACCTGGAACCTTGCCATACCATACAGTCACAGCACTGACACTCAGGACTCAAACAACAGCAACCTTATGAAAAAGAAGCAATGCAAATACTACACCAGGCCCTAGAACATGAATACACCACCTTCTGGGATAACAGAACAAGCCGGACTGCTACAAACCCCTACAGAGAAACTGCACGCTAGCAGCAATACTGCACCTCAGTCACACACAGGCAGAACACAGACCGACCCTTACCTAATACAGAAATAAGGGACTACAATTTAGAAACAGAAACATGCATGCAAAACAGAAATAGCCTGAGAAACCAGACTGACCAGTGGAAGGCTAAAGAGCAAAATACAAAATTATAAGAAATGCACATACCTAAAGATGGCAGATTCCAATTGCTAAAATCTCAAAATATATATATATTTTTTTTTACCTTTGTTGACTGATCTTTTAATTTTTCTAATCAGTTGGTCCTGGTCTCCTTTCTCCACTTCCAAATTCTTTGTCCAGGGTCACTCTTCTCTTTCTGTTTCTTCTCTCTCCTAGCTTCTTCCCTTCCTCCCTCTCTCACAAACACAAAGGCTCATGCTTTCTCTCACAGACTCTCTTACACACATAAGTTCTCACTCTCGCATGTTCTACCACACACACAATCTCTCACTCACACACCCAGGCTCCCATTCTCACATACAAACACCCAGGCTCCAATTCTCACACATACACACACATACACAACACCCAAGCTCCTATTCTTACTCACACAAGCCCATACACACATAGATTCCAATACTCTCTTTCTCACACACACACACAAGCTCCAATTCACACACACACACACACACACACACACACACACACAAGCTCCAATTCACACTCACACACACACACACACACACTCACACACACAGACAAAACATTCAGGCTCCCATTCTTATACACACACAAACACCCACACTCAGGCTCCCATTCTTTCACACATAAACATCCACATCCAAGTTCCCATTCTTTCACACACAAACACCCACACCCTTTCTCTGATTCTCATACACACACCCAGGCACCCATTCCCACATACAAATACCCATGCACAAACACCTACACTCAGGTTCCCATTTTCACACACACGCACTGGGGCTCACTGTCAAACCCCCTTCTTCTGCCGCTGCAGGGATAGGCTCCCACCATGGCTTTACTCCGGCGGGCCTTCTTCACTGCCATGGGCATGGGCTCCCGTAGCAGCCTTGCTTCGGTGGGATAACTTCTTCCCCACCACGGGAATGGGCTCCTATGGTGGCCTTGCTTCTGTGAGACTTCTTTGCTGCCATGGGATGGGCTCCTGTGGCAGCCTTGCTTCGGCGGGTTCTCTCCTTCTTCAGCCACTGTGATGAATGAGTCGGTGATGGCCATTCTTCATGCCTCATTTGGTGTCGGGCAGCCCTGATTGGCTGGGCCTAAGCCCAAAGTGGGTGGGCCATGGCCCACCCAGGACTACCTGGGGCTATGCCACTGGGCCTGAAGTTTGAAAGCCAAACTGTACTTAATGCATACAAATTTAGAAAATTGCACGGGGTTCAGTGTGCATGGAAATATGCAGATAACCCAATTTTGTGCACATCGAGGAGAGGCATTGCAGGGGGCAGAGTTGGGACTTACACGCATGGTTCCATGTTTTAAAAAGCATGCATGTAAGTTCGCTTGCAGAAGCGATGCTCTCGACAGAGTAGGCGTAACGTTGTGCGGGCGAGTTTGTGGGTGCACCTGCCCACTTTTGCGGGAATCATCAAAATAAACGTACGCGCCCAAGTTTGCTTTAAAAAGTCAGGGGAAATCTGTGCGTAAATGCTATGCACAGGCTTTATCCCAACCCTTTGCTGGGGGGGTAATTTTCAAAGACATTTACATGCATAAAACACAGGTTTATGCGCTTATTCTAAAATTGCGTGGGGGTCGTTACCTGCTCTCATGAACATTTTGTGTAGAAAATGTAGGCGTTCTGTGGGGTGATGGAGTCAGTGCTGGTGCGAGGGCATTAGGTGATCTAGGTGGACCTTCAGTTGTGCTCTCCCCCTCCGGTTATACTCCTATGTACCAACGGTGGCTCTGGCACAGCATCCCTGAACCCAAGCAGTCCCCCCTCCTCTCCCAGCTGCCCCTTCTCTCCACCCCCCCCCCCCAAATCACCCCACTCTCTTCTCCACACCAGCCCCAGCAACTCCCCTTTCCCTACCTCCAGCCCCAGCTCCCACCCTCTCTTCCCCTTCAGCCCCTTTTCTCTTCCCAGCAGCCTCTCTCTGTATTTCCTAACCTCCAAGCAGACCCCTGTTTTTTTTTCTAACCCCGCCCCCATCCTCAGCAGCCTTGTTTTGCTGCCCCCTCCATTTTGGCGCTCTGGGTGACTGCCTAGTTTTGCCTAATGGAAGATCCAGCCCTGGGCAGAGTGGGGGTTTATGCCCATTCCCTTTGATTTTAAAACTGTACAGATGAATTAACCCCTAGTTACGCCCCCAAAGAAAAGGTGTAACTTTGTGCGGGTCAGTTTGTGCGTGATTTTAGGGGTCATTTTCAAAATGGATACATGGACGTTTACTTTGAAAATTGGTGCAACCTATGCACTTTGGCAACGCATAATATGTGTGGGTGGTTATAAAACTATCCTCCCTGGGGGCTATTTTATAACAGCCCGCATTAACTAGAATGCACATCCATGCATAAGCTACACTAGTTTCCAAAGGAAAAGGAATCGAGCACAATGTGCATGCATGTACTTTCCCTTTTAAAAATGACTCCACCTAAATTATCCGCGCACAGTCGGACCCGCTGAACTGTGCCCAGACATTTTCTCGGCGGGGCAGGGGGGGGGGGATGTTATATGCAGACTTTTGAAAATGCAAAAGCCATGTAGGTAAGTGCAAAGCCCTCCCTGCCCCCACCCTCGTGAACAGTTCTGCAAACGTGACATACGGGTGGGAATTTGACAAATGTTGGGCAGGCAGTCTTGTAAAATGCCCCTTTCTGAGCGCAAGGTGGTTCTTTTGCCCGCAAATGTCCCTTTGAAAATTAGCCTCTTCATTACAGGTAAAAACTGTTTGAGGTCAATATTCAAAGCGCGTCCAGCACTATAAGAAACATAAGAAATTGCCATGCTGGGTCAGACCAAGGGTCCATTAAGCCCAGCATCCTGTTTCCAACAGAGGCCAAACAAGGCCACAAGAACCTGGCAATTACCCAAACACTAAGAAGATCCCATGCTACTGATGCAATTAATAGCAGTGGCTATTCCCTAAGTAAACTTGATTAATAGCAGGTAATGGACTTCTCCTCCAAGAACTTATCCAAACCTTTTTTGAACCCAGCTACACTAACTGCACTAACCACATCCTCTGGCCCCCTTAGCCAGATAAGTGGCACTTATGCGCCTAAGCAGTGCCCGCTAAATATGCATGTACGTTCAGTGGCCACCACTTAGCCATAAAGACCCTTATACACCTAAAATGTACGCACAAAATAAGTGAGCGTGCATTGGGCGGAGCGAGTTAGACATATATTCGGAGTTAGGCTTATAGCTTTACATCTAAGTTTAAACACCAGGCAGAGCAGGTCTAGGCTTAGCTGGGTAGACTTATTCGGCAAAGAGCTCCCATATACGCGTATATTCAGTGACTTCGCCTTGCCGCTGAATAAACATCGCAACTTAGTCGGATAAGTTATATCTGTTTAAGTTACTTAAACGGCCGGCTTTGAATATTGCCCTCTTTATTTATAAAAATTTAGCATATACACATTCACACAAACACAGGCATGAGGACGGAGCATGAGCCTAGTGGAAAGGTAAATACTTTCGGGGGTGGGGTGTAGACTATTAAAGGTTAAGACATTGTTGATGCCTCTCTCTCTCTCTCTCTGCAGTGTTTGGACATCGCGGCGTGAGTAACGCTTTTGCCTCTATTCATCCATGATTTAGCATCTGATCGTAAAATAACGGAGCCGGTGTTTTGCTTAAGTACAACTACTATGTTCAGCTTTTGGTCCCAAATAAGCACAGAGAGGGATCTATAATGTGCTTATTATTAGTCTGCTTTCTGAAGATAAGAACGCTTATCAGATTGCTGGGTCCGTGGGTGGGCGCATGTACGCGTGCGCTGCGTGCGTTCAAGTCTCTGTACGCCACATTTTCTGTATAGCAGGGGGTCCAAGGGGATTCTGACAGGAGTATGGGGTATTTTTTGGGGGGGGGGAGGGTCCACCTGTACTCAGGCGCACGTGTTCTGGAAAGGAGGGTCCATTAGTTCTTCATGGACCTTCTTCCTTTTAATAAATACATTTTAATTGCATTGCATTCTTCGGTAGGTAAATTTAGCTTTGATTATTGCCTTGTACCACCTGAAATCTATAATTTCTGATTCTATTCACATCACTTCAGTTTTTATATTAAAAAAGGAATTTTTTTGTTTCTTTTTCTGGGAGAAAAGCCTCTTAGATTCAGGCCCTTTGTGAGTGCAGAGCAGTTTCCCCCCCTTATCCTGGAGAGAAGTTCAGGTTTGCTACCATTTCTGTCATAGGGTTCATTTGAAAAAAAAAAAAAATTGTATTTAAGCTGAGTAAAAAATGTCACACTCCTGCTGGAGAAAAAAAATATCCATGCTTAAAAAACTCCATAGGATTGCTGAAGGACTGAATATACATACAGATATATATATATACACATATTTTAATGAAGCAGTTAGTAAATCAATTTACATGATGACGGCAGCATGGCAAAAGCCATTCCGGGGCTATTGTTTCAACGGTGCAGCTGCCATTCGTGCTGCCCTGCACAATGTTCATTGTGCCATGCGTTTTTTGAGGGTTTTTTTTTTTTTTTTTTTTTTTTTTACAATGAGCTCCCTGGCTTCTAACAGAAACCTCTTTATGGCATCTGCCCCAGGGAACTACAAGCCCTGCCAACTCAAACAAAGGATTATTACTCCAACTGGGTAGGTCTGTGCCTATAATACCGCACGAAGTTCACAGAACACTGCATCCAATCTGCAGCGTTAACACCTGGTCCGGCTCCTTCTGGCAATTAGTCAGGAGATCAATCAATTTTTGATGAAATAAACATTTATCTTTCACGTAAATAGTACCGGTTGCTTGTGTGTTTCACAGTTAAGAAGGAAATAAGGCCCGTCTGCTGCTAAAGATAGCGCCCCGACATTTAAATGTCAGGACTCTTTCTGTCACAATGGTATCGCTCATCCGCAGCCATTATCGTTAAGTAAGTGAGATCATGAAAAAAAATTCGAGAAAGCGCTGCTGATTAATAAGCCCTCCTGCCTGCCTGGCAACTGTTCTTTGGCCAGAAAAAGCATTTCTGCTTCAGTAACCTCCTGCCCAAATCGCAAAATTGGTTTTGCAGCCTCAAGTGAAACCCGGGAGAAAAGGAGAACAAACCAAAATTATAGGATTTAGGCCGATCAGAGTTAGGCGACGACTGGATACATTTTGTAATTTTGAGTGCGTGAGCCGCGAGGGTGCTTCTTTAGGCCGCCAGGCTTCCACGCCAGGCTCTTTTTTTTTTCACACCATCACTTAAAAGCCATTACTAATATCCCCCTCCCCACCCGCACCTCACTGCCCCACCCTCCCTCCCCTCATATCCTATAATGTCATAGACGTACCATGATATATTCAATAACTGTAACCACCACTACATCGTGGGAATAAACAGAGCCATAAAATGCTCTTCTACTCACCACCACTATAAAATATTATGACACACAGTTAGGTAGCAGTTAGTGGCAGACCAGAACCGCTTGACCCACCAAGTCTGCCCAAGTAGCCCATCTACTGTGTCACACCAGACCCTAATGACTATTCAATTGTTTCCTTGCCGTCATTACTGACCTTTGTAAATGTCTCTGAATTCTGCCCTTTCACTGATTAATCTATGATTGTTATTATTATCTAGTTATAGCTGGATAAAATCCTAACACAGAGAACAATTTAACTGAAATTCTTTCAGCCACCTTAAAACCCAATGCTGACTGAATTGTTCCAAGGATGCATGAATTAATTTCTTTAACGCAGTAAGAGGCCTCAGTAACTCCCCGCAGCCTTTTCGCCCTTGCTGAAGCTGCAGAGAATCCTTTCCTTTCCCAATGGTGCTGGCGATGGGGGTTTCTAGCGCATCTCCAGCCGTATTCACCGGCCGGAAGCCTTCTGCCTCTCGGGTCAGCGCTAGCCCCATCCCCTGGGATTCAACGGGCCTGATTTACCCTGGGTCAAGTGCAATTAATTCTCCATTATATGTTAAATGTACCGATGGCTGTGGCCAAACTGATCACATTCTAAGGAAGCTGAAGGGTGAAAGAGGTTACGTCACACCTCTATAAAAACATACATAACGCAATAAAGTAAAACTATTTAACACTGACCTGATGGAAGGCAAGTTACAAATCTAATTAAGTTAGTCCGATAAAAGGTACCACCTCCGTGGCTTGTTTATTGACTTTTATCAAAGTGGACTGATGTGGCAACCACGCTGCTTCATTCGCGTAAAAACATTTCGGGTTCCAAGCCCCCCTTGACCGGGTATTTAAATCTTTTCAGCTAGCTGAAAACGAAACCCCGTCGAGCATCGAAAAGCCACCTTGTGGGGGTTCCTGAATAAAGCCCCTCCGCGTGGAAACCCAAGGAAGGGTTCTTTGTGCAGATCCAAATTAAGAACCCCGCGGCGATGTGACCGAAAATAAAAAAAAGAGCCCACGTGAAGGACAGAGGCAGGTGACAGTCTCAAAAGTCATGCAATTTTTGCAGTTTCTGGAGGGAGCTACGGTTTCTGGCCCTTGCCTGAGGACTGTCACTTCAATGACTGGACTGATTTTGGAAAGGGAATGTAAAAAGAGGCCTGGGGGGCAACCCGTTAGTTTCAAATTAAGATTTATACTACATGATCCCAGTCTCGGATCTGACTGAGCTGAAAACCAAAAGGATCAGGAAGAACTAGCAGGGCCTGGAAAAAAAAAATATTGCATACTAAATTGATCACAAAACTGCAGATTGTTGCGCTGCTGGTGGACGCTTGGCCCGAGGTAGGGTTGACGCTACTCATAGGACAGGCCCCACGGGTCGGAAGGCGGAGCAGGCTAGGAGATGGAGGCTGACTGGAGCTTCGCCAATACCAGCCCACATTTCCCGCAGGTTGAGCCCTTGGGTGCCGGGGCTGGCTGGCCTTAGGCGGGCCGCCATCAGACGACTCCCTGTGGATGTTGTATCAGGTAGCCAGGGACTAGCAGAGGTATCAGAGGGACCAAAGCAGGTCCAGACGAGGCAGGGATCCAGAGACCCGGGCGCCAAGGACGGGCCAGGAACAAGAACAGGTGACGCCCAGGTAACAGAAGGCTGGAGCCTGAGAGGGCCAAGTCCAGGGAGATACCGAAGGCATAGTTGGGAGCAGGCTGGATTCGGGGCAGAGCTAGTCAAGATGCAGTGGAGCGAGGGCCAAGGACAGGAATCAGTCCTCAGCGTAGTTCCAACAAAGCAAAGGTCAAAACTAGTAATCAGTCCTGAGCGTGGTTCAAACGTAGCAAGGGTCAAAGCCAGTAATCAGTCCAAGCAAGGCTAGGGAGTAACCAGGAACAGAATCAGGAAATGAGACCAGGAACAAAGTCAGGAATAGGAACCAGGAACGAAGTCAGGAACAGGAACCAGAACGAAGTCAGAAACTAGGACGGGCAACGAGCACACGACAAGCGTGGAGACCTGTTGCCAAGGCAAAGAATGAGTTGCGGGCCCTGCCTTAAGTAGCAGGGCCTGAGGATGTCATCATCTGGGGCCACAGGTAGGATTCCTACTGCAGCTCCTTTAAAAGAGAAAGAAGCGCATGTGCGTGCGCCTAGAAGGAAGCAGGCTGCTGGACGGCGGCGCCTCCCCATGGCACATCTGTGGAGACCCACCGGGAACTGGAGGAGTCCATGGAAAACAAGGAGAGCCAGCGGAGCCTGCAGATGGACAGAGAGAGACTGAGAAGGCAGCGGGGGAGCGGGAGCTCAAGCGGCTGGCCACTGCCACTAGGGAGGACGGGCCGGGTCTGGGAGCCGGGCGCCGGAGGTGAGTAGGCCTGGTTGCGGGGCTGCTGCGACAGGGGACACGCAACAGTACCCCCCCCTTTTAAGCCCCCCCTCTTGAGGCCTGGATTTGCCCGGATGGGCATGATGAAAGCAGAGAAGGAGTCCCTTGTCAAGAATATTATTTGCTGGCTCCCATGAGTTCTTTTTGGAGCCTTAGCCCTCCCAGGATAAAAGATATTCCCAGTGGCAGCCTCTTCTGCGGACATCTAGTACATCACGGTCTCGATAGACCATGTCGGTCTTGGAAGCAACTTGGGTAGGTTCAGGGGCCTTACGTGATGGCCAAGAGAGTACCAGTGGTTTAAGCAGGGAGACGTGGAATGCGCTATATATTTCCAAGGTGGTGGCAGATGGAGCTGGTACGTGACTGACCCAATACGTCGGGTAAACCGGAAATGGTCCAATAAATCTAGGCGCAAATCTCTGTGAGGGGAAGCTTAAGTTGGATGTAGTGGGTACTTAGCCAAACCTTTTGGCCTGGCTGGAACTCTGGAGCCGGTCGACAATGAGCGTCCGTTGATTTCTTGGCTTGTGCCGCGGCCCAACAGGAACTTCACCACTACCAGCCCACGTTCCCCTTAGGTTGAGTCCTTGGGTGCCGGGGCCAGCTGGACTTAGGTGCGGGCCTCTGTGCAGAGATGAATCCAAGGATGAAGTGACAGTTGGCCAGTGAGAAGGAAACAGGGTCAGTCCAAGCAGAGGCTGGGGCCGGCAGCAGATAGCAAGATGAGGAGGAGGCCAAGGTTGGGCAGCAGTGTTCAGGAAGATGAGAAGCAAGCAGAGGTCACAAGGTAGGCAGATATCCACAATGGTCAAGAAGAAGTCCGAAGTCAAGCCAAAGAGTCAATTCAAAGACAGGAAGGCAGGGTCTGAACAGCAGGAAGACACTGAAGGAGACGAGGGACCATAAGACAAGGACGCAGGAACTCCAAAGACACAGGAACATGAAGGCAAGGCACTAGAACAGAAGCAGGATCAGGAACTAGGAACGTTGTGGCAAACAGCTTCTCCAAGGAGTCTGATCTATTGCTGAGGTGTCTGAGGCAGGGCAAAGCAGGCCTTAAATAGTGAAAAGCCTGTGATGTCATCTTAGAGCGCCATGGAGGATTTCTCGCCACGGGCTCTTTAAATGAATTTACGCTGCAGGTGCACATGCCTAGGGACACACCAGTCGGCTGAGCGACATTCCCAGCGCTGCACGATGGGCCTGCATGGCGGCCGGCTGCATCTCCACCTGGGATTCAGCTGTGGTGTCGGCAGGCCTCCTGTGGCCCAGGGTAGGAGATAAAAGCGGCTGGTCATGGGACAGGCTAGTGACCGGCCAAACGCAACAGTACCCCTTCTTCTAAATCCCCCCCCCAAGGGGCTTGGGCTTCTTAGGGTATGACACATGGAATGCCTTTAGGATGTTCTTGTCCAGGATATTTGAAGCAGGTTCCCATGTATTCTCCTCTGGGCCGTACCCCTCCCAGGTGATTAGGTATTCTCACCTCTTGTTTTGTCGTCAAATATCCAGTACTTCATTCACCTGATTTTCATCAGTGGATACATCTTGAGGATTGGGCACTTTCTGGGATGGCCACGTGAGGACCAAGGGCTTCAGGAGGGAGACATGGAAAACGTCATGGATTCCCAAAGAGATGGGTAGGCGCAATTGGTAGGTCACAGATTCCACCTGCCACACAACCGAAAACGGCCCAATTTAGTGAGGTGCGAGTCTCATGGAAGGCAATCAGAGTCAGAAATGGTGGGTACTCAACCACACCTTATCCCCAGCTTTAAATTGTGGCATGGGACGTTAATGAGTATCTGTCGCTTTCTTGGCCTTTTGCGCAGCTTCCAGAGCATATCCCTGTGTGAATCCAGTGATCCTGGAGCTCTTGAGCGGTTAATTCTGCTACTGGCGAGGGAACAGACAATGGTATTGGCAGCAGAGGGGAAGGCTGACTCCCATACACAATCTGGAAGGGCAAGGCACCTGTGGTAGCGCTAACGTGAATTATGAGAAAATTCCACCCACGGAAGGAAGGCAGCCCAATTATCCTGGCAGTCATTGGCCTAGGCTCTCAAGAAGGTTTTCAAGGTCCAGTTAGTTTGCTCTGATTGACCATTGGCTTGAGGATGGTAATGTGATGTTGAATATCCAACAAAGGGAGGCCAATATTTGGCAGTAAACTGTGCACCCCTGACTTAAACAATATGCTTGGGCAAGCCGTGCAGACGGAAAATGTGGTTGGTAAATAGCTGGGTCAGTTCAGGTGCTGAGGGAAGGCCAGGAAGGGGATCGAGAATCGATCGATAATGACCCAAATGGTGCTGCAGTCATTGGAGAGGAGGAGTCAGTGGACAAATGTGTCCAGGGTTAATGCCCACGAAGGAGGCATCAACTTCCAAGATGAAAGGATGTGTAGGATCAGGATGGCAGAGGCACGGTTCTTGGAGAAAGGCCCTTTTCAATTCTAAGAATGCTGTGACTGATTCCGGAGGTCAGACCTTAGTATTGGCTCCTTTCCTGGTGAGTGCTGTGAGGAGGCTGCAATCCTGGAATAATTGGGGATGAAGTGCCGACAGTAGTTCTTGAAGCTTCCCCTGGAGTGTCAGGGCCAGGGCTCAACTTTTCTTTTGTGCCACGACTTTTTTTTTGGCATAATCCTTTAAATGTAACACAGGAGCCTCGGGACTCGCATTAGGGTTCCAGGGATCCCATGTTACATTTACCGATTCCCCAGGTGGTAGTATTATTTTATCATGGCCGACCACTTTCTCAATCAATCACAATAAAATATTTACATCAAATTGCCTAGTAATGACCTGCTTTGTATGCATTTGCATTATTCATGCATGCAAATCACATGCAAAGCAGGTTTTTGTAATAGAGGAGGGAAACCTGGGCAGGGGCATGCAAATATTGTATATATTACACAATAATACTGCAGTAGTGCTCTATCAGGCAATATATGCTGTTTAACTCGCTTTAGAGCACTACCATGGCTTGAAGCCTCTCCTAGTTTGTTTGGGCCCAGACCATGACTCCTGAGATCACTAAAGCTGTGGCTGGATTTCTCACAGGGTGCATCGGTAGTGCATCTGGAAAATGAATGGCTTCAGGAGGGTGGAAGTGAGCAGCAGGGCTGCTTTTCATCAAGGAGTAAACAGTCACTGGGATCCCAGCACAAGAAGGTGAGACAGGAGGCTTCCATCTCTTGATCCCATAAGCATGGGAAGATTCCCCCACCCCCATAACGCTGTCTTCTGGATATGCCTCAGGTCAAGCATTGCATATGGCACAGAGGCCCATGGTGCTAGAGGAGGCTCCAAGAAGAGCTCCAAAGTGGGATGGGGTTCCCCTTCAGTGCTGTCCCTTTCACAGCCAAAGAAAAGACCCGCACCACTGGAACAGGACTTCACTGGAGCAGGGGCCTCTTCAGTGCCAAAGAGGGATTTAGCCTCATCAGCACATGTACCAGTAAATCCCTTTGGCGTGAGCCATCTATTTTTCCCAGACCCAGGACTGAACAGGGTGACATCTGTGTCATCGATGTAGAGCTCACATTCAAAGGAGCCAGTCCCACGGGGTCTGCCACGGTGCGGAAGGAACCAATGCTTCTATGAAGTGGGGCTGTTAGTGGGAGTTGTCGAAACAACTGGCGTGGAATGCATCAGAGTCAGCTTTGGTGCTGGTTCCTCTTCAGCTTTACCAACAACCCTGACTGAAGATGAGCCGATCTGAGTCTCTGAAGAAGTTGTCTCTCCTCCAACTCTAGCTCAAAGAGTCCCTCACTAGTGAGGACCCAGTTATCAAACCTAGAGAAGAATTTCTTTGCCTCCCTAAGCCCTGAAGACTGAAGATGCAGATTAGAACCTCTCCTGTCCAAGATGGAGGCAAGTTACTTTCAAGTACTGCAGGTATTTCTCTGTCCCCAGAGGTTCACAATCTAATAGGATCATTCATCAAAATGAGTTAACGCCATAACACATGCGTTATGAACAAAAACGCATGGTGCGAATGTACATTTTTTGGAGGGGCGGGATCAGGGAGGATTTTGTTAAATGAGGGGCACTATCACACTGTGTGTAGCATAAATGGGAGGGAGAGGGAGAGGAAGACTCTGGGGAGTGCCTCACTGTGTGCACTTATTTATATCTCTATAGGAGGACCATCTAATAGCTCGAGGTGAGGTGTTGGTGGTGGTTTAGGGTTTCGGGGCCAGTTTCGCAGAGTGAGACGTACAAACACAGTACACCTTGGTGAAGATTTGACGTCTTTTGGAGTGAGAAAAGTCTCACAAAGATGAAATTTTGTACTATGTTATCTCACCCTAGCTTGATGGTACCCTGTTATAGAGTCCATCAAGCTAGGGTAAGAACATAAGAAAATGCCATACTGGGTCAGACCAAGGGTCCATCAAGCCCAGCATCCTGTTTCCAACAGTGGCCAATCTAGGCCATAAGAACCTGGCAAGTACCCAAAAACTAAGTCTATTCCATGTAACCATTGTTAATGGCAGTGGCTATTCTCTAAGAGAACTTAATAGCAGGTAATGGACTTCTCCTTCAAGAACTTATCCAATCCTTTTTTAAACACAGCTATACTAACTGCACTAACCACATTCTCTGGCAACAAATTCCAGAGTTTAATTGTGCGTTTGAGTAAAAAGAACTTTCTCCGATTAGTTTTAAATGTGCCCCACTAACTTCATGGAGTTCCCCCTAGTCTTTCTACTATCCGAAAGAGTAAATAACCGATTCACATCTATCCGTTCTAGACCTCTCATGATTTTAAACACCTCTATCATATCCCCCCTCAGTAGAAATTTCAACTTTGTGAGAATTTTCTCACTCCAAGTGACGTCAAATCTTCACCAAGGTGTACTGTGTTGTTTGTACATCTCACTCTACATTCAAAACTGGCCCCTACACCCTAAACCACCACCTCATCTCATTAGATGGCCCTCCTATAGAGATATAAATGCTTCACTACTATGAGGGCCTTGTAGATAGTCTCTCTCTCTCCATGGGTGATATTAATAACTGATTTTGATGAATCTAGGATACGTTTTGTACCTGAGGCAATGGAGATGAAATGACTTACCCAAGGTCACAAGGAGCAAAAGTGAGATTTGAACGCTGGCTTCCCTGGCTCTCAGCCAAATGCTCTAACCATGGCTCACTGTTCCTCAGTGGTCAGGAGGCAAAGGGGATTCCATTTGATCTCCTTCCATGCTTCCCTAGTATACCTCCCCCTCCAAAGGATCTCAGCTACTCCAAATTCTCCAAAGCTGTCCATCAGTGTGAGGATAGAAAAGGACTCAAGAACAGATGTCTTTTGACTCTCTTAGTTTCTCCAATCTCCGGCTATCACAGTTCACAAGATTCTCTAGGATCTCCAGATGTGAATATGGCAGGCACCTATATTGTGCCTCTTGCTAATCAGGAAGCTGGACTTGAATATAGGGTGTGAGTCACCTGGAGATTTAAGATCATCCAATTATCACACCACTCAGTTGTCGTGGAATCAGAACTAAAGCATGCTAAGTGCATTCATGATCACTCTAACCCGCCTCATTGGAAGCCCTGCAGGCATTGAATGTGTTCGAAAAGAAGGTCTTCCAGGGTTCCATTCTGAGTGCCTGAATCACAGTTTATCATGGTACAATATTTGTATAAATGTGTCCAGAATCCTCCGACCTGTTTATTGAAATAGGGAGTTTTGGGACTGTATTGGGATATAAAATAAATGAGGTTGAGTTGGAAATAGTAAATGTTTCTGTGCTGGAGGCTATGAATTCCCATTTAAAGCAGCAAGGGGGGGGGGTTTAAAATATTTGGGGGTACGAATTGGTGCTCAGTTGGATCTGTTATTTACATTGAACTATGTGGAGTTCTGGAAGAAGATCGATTAGAATCTGCTTCATTGGGACAGGGAGACGTTTCTTGGTTTAGTAGAAGAGCGATTATAAAAATGAATATTCTCTTGAGATTCATTTATCTGTTCAGACGCTTCCAATAGGAATACTTGAAAAGGCTCTTAATTATGGCAGAGAAAATGATTTAGAATATCTGGAGGAGGAGACTGCCGAGAGTTTCAAGGGAAGAGCGGGGGAGTGCCATGTTGGTAGACTGGCATAAGAAATTGGAAATTAAAAAAATGGTTTAAATTGGAAAGACCATTACAACTACTCCAAAATGAAACTGCCAGAGTATTGAGTGGAGGAAAAAGATTTGATCATATTACACCAACCTATTTCCAGACTAAGAAACAGATCAAACTCGGATCTGCTGCCCGGCCCTCTCCAAGATTTCTAACCACAATTTGGCTCCTAAGAGTGGCTTGTCTGCTTTAGGCTTTTTCCTCATTGTGTGAGTATGTTTTATATTCTACAAATGCATCCTTTGCTCACATTCATCGTGACTGGAATCCTTCCCAGGGACTACAAGGATGACATGGGAAACCACATTCAAGCAATCACAATTATAGAAAGAGAAAATGACTTTTTGACTAGTGCCATCTGTATGCTACAGTCCTGACCAAGGCAGAAGGTCAATGATATAACATGGCAAGTCAAGTTCTGGTAATAAATAATCTATTTGCATCTTTATTTTTATATATACGTATATCGATGGCCCTGCCTATTGGGTTCCATTTTTCTTCTCTGCATGGGTCAGAGCAGTCAGTATAGAAAGTCACAATGCATACTCCATCATAAAAACACAGTGACGGCACTACTGTTGATAACAACAGCAATCTGAATTTGTATATCACATTTCATCAGAACTGGATGCTATTATGCTTTGCAGTTGTGTACATCAGTAGCACTCTGGCCACTGCATCAAAGGTGGTTGGACTGGTAGTTTATGTTGCGTTTTGGCTGGTCGTTGGGTCCATCCCATGGCCAGCCGTTCATACCTCCTATTCCAGGATGCAGGAGGACCGCCGACACCGCAACTGGATCCTTTTCACGCACTCTCTCTGCCGTACCAAGAGCAGTCCCTACTGCTACGCAGCCTGAGGAATCTATGCAACTGGAACAGAGTCACCTGTTGGCAGAGGAGGGGCTCCGCCACCATGCTTTGGGACTCTGCTTCTACTGTGCAGGGATGGGACACTGGTTGGCACATTGCCCTCAGAAGCTAGGAAATTGGCAAGCCTAGGAGCTAGTGGGGAGATAATCCTAGACTTTACCACTCCTGCTCCCCAACTCACTCTTCCAGTGTATATCACTGTGGATGGTTATGAGTTCCCCACTGGTGCTAGTTAATTCAGGCGCTGGAGGGAACGTCATTATGAAGGCCTTTGCGGACCATCTGAAACTACCGGTGTTTCCTCAGGAGACACCATAGTTATCTCCTCCATCCGCGGAGAAATTCTCCCCAGTTGGATCACTACCACCATAGCTTCTCTGTGACTCTGCACCAGCATCCTGCATGTGGAGAGTATAACCTTCATATTATCAAGAAAGCTGTACATCCCATCGTATTAGGGTTACCCTAGCTGCTGCTCCACTCTTCTCAATTTGACTGGGGCTCGCTTCAGCTGATGAGCTGATGATTCCATGATTCTTATCTTCTCTGAATTGAGCCTCCGCCAGCTGTGCCACTGGCCAAGACCTCTGTGGGATTGCCTCCTCAGTACGTGGAATTTGCAGACGTGTTCTCCAAGAGTAAAGTTGAAACACTGCCTTCTCATCGTACCTTTGATTGTGCTATTAATCTGCTACCTGGTACCATCCTCCACAAGGGAGGGCATTATCCTTTATCTATTCCGGAGACCGCAGCCATGTCCCAATATATCAAGGAAAATGTTGACTGGGGTTTCATTAGGCCTTCCACACTTCCCGCTGGAGCAGGGTTCTTCTTTGTATCCAAAAAGAACGGTTCATTACACCCATGCATAGATTACCGGGTCTGAATGCTATAACAAAGAAAGACCACTACCCCTGCCACTTATTACCGCACTCTATGATCGCCTCCAGGGGGAGCTGAAGGAACAGAAGCAGTCGAACAGCAGAGCACTTGAGAGTCTCTCCTAGGCAGGGCTGGCAGAAGCACTAGACGAGCTAGGCCTGGGCCTAGGGTGCTGCCGTTAGGGGCCACGAGTGGCAGTGGCAAAGGGGAGTGGGGATTTGAATCTCCACTCCCCTTTGCGCTGCCGCTCGCAAGAGGTAGGAGTCGGGCCTGCGACCGGGGATGGGGGGCACCGTCATGGCCAGGGTGGGGGGCGCGACCAGGGGGGGAGGCGGCACAACCTGTGAGGGTGGGGGGCGGTGTAAGGCAGAAGGTGCTAGGGCACCTAATTCCTTTGCACTGGCCCTGCCCCTAGCTAAAACATGGAAGAAGCCTCTGAGGGAGACGAATCAGAGCCAGCTTTATAGCACCTTCAACACTAAAGTTAAATCCTCTTCCTTCTTGAAAAGCAGTTAGGGATTAAAGCCCATTAATTCATGGAAAGATAGGTTAAGGAAACTCACATACATTAAATGATTTGTTACATCAAAAGCGAAGGGTAATATATTTATGTTTCGACATAAACTCTTTCTTCATGATAACAAGCCGAGGCATATACTGGCCAATCTGGTAAGAACTTAATCCCAAACCAAATGTATAAGTGGATCCCTTGCAACTTCCATGGAACAGATAGGGGAATTATTCAAAACATACTATAGTAAAAATTTGTATAAACCAGAGACATCTGTTGCAGACAATCAGTCAATTTTTCTCTCTAATGTACGTTTTCCTCACGTGGCAGAGGAGCAGCTCACTTAGTTAAATGCTCCATTCACCAAACAGGAAGTCTTACAGGTGGTAAAATAGCTGAAGCAGAAGCAGCACAAGTTCCCAGGTCCGGATGGTCTAAGATCTTTTTTTTTTAAAACATCTTTACAAGACCTGGTAGGACCAGTTCTAAATGAGTTGTTCAATTATATGGTGTCAAAAGAAATGCTTCCAGAAACAACGGAGGTGGCGACTATAATAGTAATACCTAAACCAGGATGGAATCTTACTGATGCGGGGTCCTATTGACCTATCTTCCTACTAAATTTGAACATAAAACTTTATGCAAAAATTTTGGCTAATCTCCTAAAGCACATTATACTTTTGCTAATTTCCCAAGAGCAGACGGGCTTCGTCTTCAGGAGGAAGTCGGAATTTAATATTAGGTGTTCATTGTTGGTCTTAGAAGCCTGTAGCACAAATCAGATAGTAGTCCCGATCATGGTAAGCTTTGATGCAGAAAAAGCTTTTTACCGGGTAGTACGCAAGCTTCCC